>NC_072433.2:79505000-79797500 GCF_028878055.3 Symphalangus syndactylus
TCCAACTAAATGGAAACTCCAGGCTTTGTGGTTAACAATAAGAAATAATTGGTTCTGCCAGTTCACTTCTCAGTGAACAAAATGGGTAAGAGGAAAAGACCATCAATTGCTATTAACCAGCAGTTTCAACAGAGGCCTCAAACTGAGTGGATAAAGAAATCAAATTACTTTTTCAGTCCTCAGAGTCATCATTAAAGTTTTTGAGGCTCGCAGAAAGCCAAGTCTGTGCATCTTATGTTGCCTTTGCCTTTCTTACAGATTATCATAAAATTTTATCCCAGAAGTTGTCCTGAGCACTAAATTTTCTTAAGAATGATTTTTGGTGAGTCAGGATTATGTGATTAAGGTTTCACAAAGTCTCAACTGGAATTAATTTCTAGAAGACACTATCCCATATCCCCTGATTCAGCATTACATTCTTGATGGTTTCACAATAATGTTAGCCTACAGGCAATTTTACCAGCCAATTTTCACTCTATTTTTAGATTATTATTATGATAATATGTGTGATACATCTGAGAAAGGGAAGCAAAATAGTGCTTTTGAAAAATACAATATTAATATTTATAAAGGTGAGTTTTATGAAATCTAAATTTAGCTAATTTTCCTGCAGAGTATGAAAGAGCACCCCTTAGGCAAAATTTGTTCATGTTTGCTCATTCATCTAACATCTTAAACATCATTTCATAAATGAGACTGTGCATTTTCATAAATAATTCCTAATAGAAGTATAAAAACAAAAATGAATATTTTATTCTTGAAAAGAAATTGTATTGGTGTCCGATTGCTCAAAAACAAATATTGTGGAGGTTTTTTCTTAAACTGAGTATGAAGAGTAATAAATTTTGCATAAACTTGCTAAGATACACATCTCATGCAGAGAAAAAGAGCAAGTATATAATTTTTCTTTATAAGCCACTTGAAATAAGTAAGACTGGTAAGTACATGAACTCTGAATAGCTAAGACCTTTTTTCTCAGCAAATGTGTGACACTTTTGAAGTCAGCAGATGTGCTATCTGTAGAAATATAGAACATAAGTATCAATCATCCAAAGTTAAATAAAAATGTTCATTTGCAATTGAAAGGCTTTTATTAAGTATATGCACACTAGACTGGAGGTACTATTTTGTTTATGTGAAGACAGTGTTTCTGATAAAGATTTTGAGACTTGAGATGAGTTGGGAGGAATGTATGGGAAAAGAGATTGCAGTCACTATATTTAAATTAATCCATAATATTTTGAAGTCAAATAAAAATCCATTTTTATATCTTGCTTATAATTGAGTCAGGTCACAACCTCTTTGGAAATTACATAATATATGTTATTTATGCCACAAAACCTTTTTGATCTTTGGTTGACTTGATGTTTTGACCTTGCCTCAGAACACAAAGCATTTGTGTTAACTGATGGAGAGGTCACTGAGCTTACAGCATAGTTTTGGTGTTTTATTTTAACAGTTCAATAATAAGGTGAAGGGGAACACTCCTGAGAGTGACCATAATAGCTTTATTGCTTTTCTGTTATTAAAACCTCTTAAGATAATTGTTTTCAAAATTATAATATGATCATTTTAGAATTTCTAGACTGAACATCAATTTGTGCTGGTCATAATTCCATTTCTGCTGTTTCACATTGTGTTAATTTTCATTAAGTTCATTATATTTGAAATCTCTCAGAAGTTTATTTAAAATACATTGCCTGACTAGATACATACTGCATATTTTTACACCTAAAGATAACAAGATCTAACTTATGGTTCTATTCCTCAGAATAACTACATTAAATGTTTTAATGATGCTCATAGTTTGATGTTATTTTTGTGTATTTAAATATATTGTATTTTATATGTAAATATATATTTAAATATATATTACTGGTAATTTCATACTAATACATTAAATCAGGCATTTAATATTAAAGTTTAATTTATGTATGGAACAGGCTTAGATAAACTTCAGAAGAAAACATCAATATGCTTTTCTAGAACATATCATGTCTACAGAAAACATCTAAATGTTTGATTACTGAAACAGTAGTCTGTAAACTAGATTAGTGTTCCTTAAAGCCATTCAGGGTCTAAGTAAATTTAAAAATTATTTTTTTTTCTAAATATTGCCCTGTAAGTGACAATTATTTATGATCATTTTGCTTACAGGTGTTTGTCCAGTTGGGTCTAGTCAAGGTTTATAAACATTGAGATTCATGATGATAGCCTTTGGAAAGCTGTTTCATCTAGGCCCTGTTTTCTCCCTCAGTTTTGAGCTTTTTCTTTTACATTCTCAAACATAAAAGTAGTTATGGTTGTTCAACATGCTCAAATGTAAAAGAAAAAGCTCAAAACTGAGGGAGAAAACAGCATATTAAGGAATTTGGAACATAAAATTTATTCATATTTAATTAGCCAGGTTTTCATTATTAGTCATTATATCTTAAAGAATTTGGTTTATGTAAATCATAGTAAACAATTTTCCATTGTATGACTTATTTAAAGAGAGTTTTCTTACAGACAAATTCTCTACTCAACAAATTTGCCTTAAATATTTTCTAACAATTTACCAAAATAAACAAATGAACTAATTTTATTATTTTTATTATTATGAAATTAATTGATGTATAGGTCACTTAAAATACACTTAAGTGTAGTGTTTGATGAAGTTTGACAAATGTATATATCAATGTGCAACCACCACCACAATCAAGGTATGAAACTTTTTATCACCTCAAAGAGTATCCTTGTTACTCTGCCAAACTCTCCAACATGGGAGTTAGGCAACCACTGATCTGATTTCTGTTCTGTAGTTATGGTTGTTCAATAATTTCATATAAACAAAATCATGCAGTTTGTTTTTATTTTGACCTGAGCTTTTTATGCTCCAAATGATGTTTTTGAGATATATATTCAAATTGTTCCATTTATCAATAGCATTTTTCCTTTTATTTCTGATTAATGTTGGATTATTGTTATACCAAAATTCATCCACTATCCTGTTGATGAAAATTCAATTTGTTTTTACTGTGCAGCTATTATGAATAATGCTGCTATTATTCATAATAATATGAAGAATAATTCATAACGCTGTACTCATATGTACTATGAAGCTTTACATAGATACGTGTTTTTAAAAATGTTGGGTAGGGGCCTAGGAGTAAAATTGCTGGTCCTTTTTAGTTTCTCTCAGCAATGTTTTGTAATTTTCAATGTGAAGATCCTGGGATAAAACCCATTTTGAAATTATATATATATTTGTAATATTTTTCTAGGTTCAATTTGCAAATATTTTTCTGTGGAATTTTGAATCTATATTTATAAAGTCTGTAGTTGCCTTTCCTTATAATGTAATTGCCTGATTTTTGCATCAAGGATGTCCTTTTCTGATTTTTTTTCAAGGTAATAATGCTGTTCTCCAAAATTGACTTGAAATATCTTTTTTCTGCTCTATTTTCTGAAAGAGTTTGTGTACACTTGGAATAATTACGTACTTTCACATTTGATAGAATATTTGATGACCATTGAAATCATATGGTCCTGAGTTTCATCTGTGAGAAAGTTTTTAAATTACAAATTCAATTTCTTTAATAGCAGCAACAGTATTTATATTTTCTATTTATTCTCATGCCAATTTTAGTAATTTTTTCTCTCCAGAAATTTGTCCCTTCTATTCACATTGTTGAATTTATTAGCATTAATTATCCATAATATTTCTCCTATATCATTGTAACAGTTACAGATTCTATAGGATGGCACTTTTTTCAGCCTTATGTTAGTAATTTGTGTCTTTTCTTGCTCAGTTTAAAGATTAACCGATTACTGTTCTTTTCAAATAACTAACTTTCAGTTTTATTGATTTTTTTTTTCTATTTGTCCCACTGTCTAGTCCATTGCTTTCTGTTCTGGTCATCATTATTTGTGTCTTTCTGCCTACTTTGTGATTAATTTTTTTATCTTGCCCCACAATTTTTAAGGTGGAAGCTTACATTATTAATCTTCTACATTTATTTATTTTTAATGCAATCATTGGAAGCTAAAATCATCCTTTAATCATTATTTTAGCTTTATCCTACAAATTTTTATGTCGTGCTTTCATAATCATTCTTTTAAAAATAGTTTCTAATATTGATTGTGATTTTTCCATCATGAGTATTTTGATATATACTGCTTAATTTTCAAATTGAGGGACTCTTGATATTGTTACTTTGTTTATTTCTCACATAATTTGATAATGATCAGAGAAAATGATCCTTATAATAATTTCAATCTGTTCAAATTCATTGAATTGTTTTGTGACTCAGCACATGTTCTATGTTGATGAATCTTTTAAATACAGTAACACATAATGTACATTCTGCTGTTATTGAGCGTAGTGCTTTATAAATTCTTTGTTTTATAAATTTTTAAAATTCTACTTCTCTATATCCTTACTGAAATTTTTTAATTCACTTTTAGTATCAATTACTGAGAAAAGAAAGATATAATTTCTATCATTATCACAAAATTATCTATTTCTTTAGTTTTATACACACTGATGATATATATGAGAAACATATCTCAATTTCTCTTTTTACCTATGTAAATATTTAGTGTTGCTATGTAATCTTAATTAATTGATTCCTTGTTATGATATTTTCTTCTTTACACCCAGTAATATTTCTTATTCTAAAGTCAATTTTGTATGTTAATATAGCTACTCTATATTTCTTGATATTTGTATCTGCGTGGTATGTGTTTTTCAGTAGTTTCACTTTAACCATTTTTTTGTATTTGTGATTGTAGCTTGTTCCTTAAAGACAGCATACAGCTGAGCATTGCCTTTTATCCAATCTAAGAATCTCCATTGTTTAATTAATTAGATGATTTGTATTTACAATAGTTACTAATATTCTTGGGCTCAAATCTAACATTTTTTCTAGTTGTTTTCCATTCATCTCCTTTCTTTTCTTTTTTTGTTTTTCTTCTTGCTTTCTTCTTTCAGATTTTTTAAAAATTCTTCACTTGCTGGGCGCGGTGGCTCACGCTTGTAATCCCAGCACTTTGGGAGGCTGAGGCGGGCGGATCACGAGGTCAGGAGATTGAGACCATGGTGAAACCCCGTCTCTACTAAAAATACAAAAAATTAGCCGGGCGTGGTGGCGGGCGCCTGTAGTCCCAGCTACTCGGAGAGGCTGAGGCAGGAGAATGGCGTGAACCCAGGAGGCGGAGCTTGCAGTGAGCCGAGATCGTGCCACTGCACTCCAGCCTGGGTGACAGAGCGAGACTCCGTCTCAAAAAAAAAGAAAAAAAAAAATTCTTCACTTTATATCCTATATTCACTTATTAGAGTTATGTCTAATATAATTCAGTGATTGCTGTAGGGTTTTAATATGTGCCATATTATTTTCCATCTTTTCCTATAGTATCTTTTCATAGTCTTTATTCAAATAGTTTCATTGTATTAGTCCATTCTCACACTGCTACGAAAAAATACCTGAGACAAGATAATTTATAAAGACAAAGAGTTTAATTGACTTACAGTTCTGCAGGGCTGGGGAGGCCTCAGGAAACTTACAATCATGACAGAAGGGGAAGCAAACATGTCCTTCTTCACATGGCAGCAGCAAGGAGACATCCAGAGTGAAGAGTAGGAAACACCCCTTGTAAAACCATCAGATCTCATGCGAACTTACTTGCTATCATGAGAAGAGCATGGAGGTAGCTGCCTCCATGATTCAATTGCCTACCACCATGTCCTTCCAGGACACGTGGAGATTATAGGAACTACAGTTCAAGATGAGATTTGGGTAAGGACACAGCCAAACCATATCAATTATCCAACTTTATATTTAAAATAGGAAGCTTTCAAAAGTATATACGCATTATGTACCTGTGTATTTTTTTTCTGGCTTCTTTTAAGATGTTAACTTTGTTAAAGGTTTTCAACAATTCAAATCAATCCAGAAATTGATGTTTCTGGACATGTTTTCTTTGTTTTCTATCATGCTGGGTTCATTTGAGTGTCTTTGATTTGTGGATTTATCATTTTTATAAGCTTTGAAATACTTTAAATTCTTTATTTAAGTATTTTCCCTACTCTTCTCATTTTCTCTTTCGGTGATTCAATTACAGATAGATAGACTGCGTGGTATTACCTCACTGGTCACTGAACTCTCTTTATGTCTTATTTAGCTTTTTTTCTCTCCCCCTCTCTCTCTGGGCTTTATTTTAGGTAGTTTTTTATCACAATGTGTTTATATTCACTGATCTTCTCTTCTGTAGTGTTTAGTCTTCTGTTTTTCCCCTCCAGTGAATTTTAATATATTACAGATTTTTAGTTTTATAGGTTTCATTGTGTTTCGTTGTTGTTGTTGTGGAGTCATCTATTTCTCTTCTTATTTAGTAATTTTTTTTTTTTTTACTTTTTATCTTAAAGAATACTTACAGTAGCTGTTTTATAGTCTTTGCAAATTTTATAACCTCTGAGATTTTGGGGCCTGTTTCTATTGACTAATATTTTTGCTTGGTTATATGTTTACATTCTATTTTGCAGGCAGTTAAATTACTATGGATCTTCTTTATACTTTAAAGGTTTGGTCTGAGTCATTGTAGGGTTGATCTAGAATCACATTTACGTTAGGGCTAATTTAGTTCTACTATTGAAGCTTGGCCCTGCAGGGATCTCTAGTAAAATCTCTGGTCCTCATCAAGCTCGCTCCACTCACTGTGTCAGATCATGTATGTTTCCCACCTCTGAGTGATTCCTGAGAATTATTCTGAAGACATGTCTCCAGAAGGTGTTCTGTGCCTAGAGTCATGGAGTTTCACCTTACAAATGTATTTCTTCTTATTCACCCAGAATCAGAGGCAGATCAGTAGACTTAATGGGTCTTTTTTCTTGCATAGCTCACTTGTCTGCGCTGGTCCGACTAACAAAATCAAGCCGCCTCAGCTTTCACAATCTCCGATGTCTAGATTATCAACTATTTGAATATAATGTTCTACTTTTCTTTCTTCTCTGTGCACAACAGTCCAAAACATGCCACCAGAGAAAAAATTGATGAAACTATATATAATATCTTTTTTGTTTCCTACTCTTGGAGATCATAGTCCATCACTGTCTATTGTATAAAGTCATAAAGCAGTGGTTTTATATATTTTGTCCAGTTTCTAGTTATTTATAGAAAGATGGAAAGTCCAGTACCATTAGCATTGTCATAGCTGGAAACAGAAGTCCCAAGTTCATAACTTTTATTTTTAAAATAAGTATTTATTTTCCCTGATTATAAAATGGATACTCATTGTACATAATTTTGATTTCATACAGATCTTCAGAAGAAACATACTATTCTATAATTCCGTCATTTAATTAACTATCTTTTTTTTTTTCTTAGAGCTGATGTCCCAAGACATCAGATATTAGAGCTAATATTTTCCCTCATGCTTCAAAGTACCTGTTAAAAAAAAATGACTTGCCGGGCACAGTGGCTTATGCCTGTAATCCCAGAAATTTAGGAGGCTGAGGCAGGCAGACAGCTTGAACCCAAAAGTTTGAGACCAGCCTGGGTAACATGGAGAAACACTATCTCTACAAAACAATATATACTTATGTATATACATATATGTGTGCGTGTGTATATATATATATATATATATATATATAGAATCACATTTAATGTATAGTGTATATATATATAGATATATATATATCTATATATATATCAACTGCTACTTTTAAACCATCAGATCTTGTGAGAGCTCCCTCAGTATCATGAGAACACCATAGGGCAATAATGTATAGTGTATATATATATACACACGCACACATAAACACACATGCATTTATATTATACATATATATGTATGTGTATGTATATATGTGTGTATATATAATATATATAAAATATATAGTGTGTATATATAATATATTATCAATATATATTATATATATTTATATATTATTGACATATAAATACTTAATTATTTAATAATTATTAAAAATATCAATAATTTAATATTTAATTAAATAATTTAATATTTAATAATTAAATATTAAAAATAATTAATAAATTATTATAATTTAATATATTATATTTATATTATAATTTAATTTAACATATTTAATAAATTAATATATAATATAATTTAATATATTATATTTATATTATAATTATTAATATAATTTATGTATATTATATATTTATATATTATATTATATACACACACAATATATTTTTTATATATATATACACACTCACACACAAACCCAGCTGGGCATGGTGGCACTTGCCTGTAGTCCCAGCTGCTCAGGAGGCTAAGGTGGGAGGATCAATTGAGCCCAGGAAGTTGGGGCTGCAGTGTGCTGTGATCATGCCTTTGCACTCCAGCCTTGGTGAAAAAGTGAGACTCTGTCTCAATTAATGAATTAAAACATGACTTGTGTTTTCACATTTCCCAAGTATGGTAACCTTGAAGTTATTTGTTATTTCTTTTCTTTACCTTGCTGCTTATTTTCTACCTTTCCTAGAATCTCTCAGAAAGGCTATATGAAAGCATACCTCATTTTATTTCACTTCTCTTTATTGCACTTCACAGATTTCTTGCACACACAAATTTGTGTTTTTTACAAATTGAAGATTGTGACAACACTGCGTGAAATAAGTCTGTTGGTGCTATTTTTCCAACAGCATGTGTTCACTTCATCTCTCGGTGTTACATTTTGGTAATTCTCAAAATTATTTCAAATATTATTACTATTATATCTGTTATGGTGATCTGTGTTCAGTGATCTTTGGTGTGGCTATTATAATTCTTACGGGTACCACAAACGGCACCCATATAAGATGATGAGCTTAATCAATAAATAAATGCATGTGTTCAGACTGCTCCACTGACCAGCCGTTTCCCCACCACTCTCCATCTCCTCAGATCTCCCTATTCCCTGAGACACGACAATATTGAAATTAAGCCAGTTAATGACCCTACAATGGCTTCTGAGAGGGCGAGTAAAATGAGTCACGTGCCTCTCACTTCAAGTCAAAAACTAAAAATGATTAATCTTAGTGAAGAAAGTATTTTGAAAGCTGAGACAGGCTGAAAGCTAGACCTCTTGCACCAAACAGCCAAATTGCGAATGCAAAGGAAAGGTTTTTGAAGGAAATTGAAAGTGATACTCCAGTCAACACACAAATGATGAGAAAACAAAATAGTTTTAAAGCTGCTATGGAGAAAGTTTAACTGATCTGGATAGAAGATCAAAACAGCCACAACATTTCCTTCAGCCAAAGCCTAAATCTAGAGCAAGGCCCTATATCCTTTCAATTTATGAAGGCTGAGAGAAGTGAGGGAGCTGCAGAAGAAAAGACGAAAACTAGAAGAAAAGTTTAAAGAGAAATTGTAAACATTCAGTCCATTGCAGAGGATATGGTTCATGAGTGATGCAGTTTGGATGTGTGTTCCTGCCCAAATCTCATGTTGAATTGGAGGAGGGGCCATGAGGTAGGTGATTGAATCATGGGGGCAGAATTTCCCCTTGCTGTTTGTATTAGTCCATTTTTCACACTGCTATAAAGATACTACCTGAGACTGGGTAATTTATAAACAAAAGAAGTTTAATTGACTCACAGGTCTGCATGGCTGGGGAGGCCTCAGGAAACATACAATCATGATGGAAGGTGAAAGAAAAGCAGACACCTTCTACACAAGGCAACAGGAGAGATAGAAAGTTTAAGGAAAACTGCTACTTTTAAACCATCAGATCTTGTGAGAGCTCCCTCAGTATCATGAGAACACCATAGGGCAAACTGTCCACGTGATCCAATCACCTCCCAACAGATCCCTTCCTTGACATGTGGGGATTAGAATTCAAGATGAGATTTGGGTGGAGACACAGAGCCAAACCATATCAAGTTCTCATAATAGTGAGTGAGTTCTCAAGAGATCCAGTTGAAAGTGTGTGGCACTTCCCTCTTTGCTCTCTATCTCTCTTTCCTGCTGCCATGTGAGGCAGGTCTTTGCTTCCTTTTCACCTTCTGCCATTATAGTAAGTTTCATGAGGACTCCCAGTTATTCATCTCATTAAGCCTGCAGAACTGTAAGTCAATTAAACCTCCTTTCTTTATAAATTACCCAGTCTCAGGTAGTTTTTTTGTAGCAGTGTAAGAACGGACAAATAGAATGAGGTTTAAGAAAAGAAGCCATCTCCAGAACCTGAAAGTGCAAGGTGAAGCAGCAAGTCCTGCTGCAGAAGCTGCAGCAAATTATCCAGAAGATCTAGCTAAGATCATTGATGAAGGAGGCTACACTAAACAATAGATTTTCAGTGTAGATGAAGCAGTCTTCTATTGGAAGAAGATGACATCTAGGACTTTTATAGTGAGAGAGGAGAAGTCAATGCCTGGCTTGCAAGCTAAAAAAGACTGCTTTGTTAGGAGCTAATGCAGCTCATGATTTTAAGTTGAAGCTAATATTCATTTACCATTCTGAAAAGCTTAGGACCCTTAAGAATTATGATTAGTCTCTACTTGTGCTCCATGGATAGAACACAGACTGTATGACAGCACATCTGTTTATAGCATAATTTACTGAATATTTTAAGCCCACTGTTGAAAATTACTGCTCAGAAAAAAAAGATTATGTTCAAAATATTACTGCTCATTAAGTATGCAGCTAGTGGCCCAAGAGCTCTGATAGACATGTACAAGGAGGTTGGTGTTGTTTTCATGCCTGATAACACATTTATTCTGAAGCCCATCGATTAAGAGGAATTTGACTTTCAAGTCTTGTTATGTAAGAAATATATTTCATAAGACTATAGCTGCCATAGATATGGATTCCTCTGTTAGATCTGGAAAAAGTAAATTGAAAACCTTCTGGAAATAATTTATCATTCTAGGTGCCATTAAGTAGGTTTGTGATTTGTGGGAGAAGGTCAAAATATCAGCATTAACAAGAGTTAGGGAGAAACTGATCCAACCCTCATGTATGACTTTGAAGGGTTCAACCTTTCAGTGGAGGAAGTACTACAGAAGTGGTAGAAAGAGCAAAAATACTAGAACTAGAGGTGGAGCCTGCAAATGTGACTGAACTGCTGCAACCTCACTGTAAAAATTAAATCGATGAGGAGTTACTTCTTATGGATGAACAACGAAAATAGTTTCTGGAGATGGAATCTACTCATGATGAAGATGCTATGAATATCGCTGAAATGACAAAGATTTAGAATTTTACGTAAACTTAGTTGATAAAGCAATGGCAGGTTTTGAGCAGATTGAATCCAATTTTGAAAGAACTTCTACTGTGAGTAAAATGCTGTCAAATAGCATTGCGTGCTATAGAGAAATATTTCATAAAAGGAAGAGTCAGTTGATGCAGCAAACTTCATTGTTTGTTTTATTTTAAGAAATTGCCCCAGTCACGCCAACCTTCAGCAATCACCACCCTTGTCAGTGAGTAGCCATCAACATTGAGGCAAGGCCCTCTACCAGTGAAAAGATTCTGACCCTCTGAAGGTCCAAATAATTGTTAGCATTTTTTAGCAATTAAGCATTTTTAAATTAAGGTATGTACATTTTTTGATGTAATGCTGTTGCACCCTTAATAGACTATAATGTAGTGTAAATGCAATTTATATATGCACTGGGAAACAAAAAAAAAACTTTGTTAATTGCTTTATTGATATATTTACTTTATTGCAGTGGTCTGGACCCAGACTCATGGTATCTCCAAAGTATGCCTGTATGTGTGTATCAAAGATATTTCTTTACTGATGCCATTTTAGATTACATTAAATTGCACTACGTATCTTGTGTGCCAGAGTAGACTATAAGCTTAATGTGGACAGAAACCATAATTTATTCTCTTGTATGTCCTAAGGTTGGCTGTTGTTATGTTTTCTCCCAATAAGTCACAAGTTTAAGTGGTTCTTTCACTTCCAGAGTGTGAAAACCTGGACAAGTTAGCTAATATCTCTAAATCCATGTCTTCTGTTCTATAGATAATAATCGTCTTGTTTTTCCTACAAAGATCATCTAGCCCATCACTAAAGCAGTTCTTGATGATAGTTTTCTAGTTCAGCTCATGTATCTAACTAAATTCTGTTAATACAAATTTCGCCAATTACAAGTTATTTTTGTGATACAAGGAATTCTTAAAAGGAAAACCTCTAAATTGTTTTTGTGATATATATAAAGTCAAAGTAATATACATTTTATTTTCTGAATTTTCTTAAGTGTCATTTCAAAGAAAGCCATAACTATCTGGGCAAAATATTGGTCACATCCTATCACAAAAGATATATCCCTTTTATTAAAACTTCAGAAATCAACTTCTTAAGCATTAGAATAAAAATAAATATTTAGAATAATTAAAGATGTTAAAAATGCATTATGTGTGTGAGAAATGCATGTACCTGACCTCTGGTTCATTTTTTCTTATTCATCTCAAATAATTAGAAGCTGATTAAATTAAGAAGAATATACTTTTAGAATTTTGTGCATTAAGATGTCATTTTCTTTTTTCGTGGCTTACATATGCACCTGTTATGGCTTTACAGATAAAATAATTGAATATTGTCTGTGTTTTTTACTTACTAACAAACTGTTGGATTGAATAATCTGATTTTTAAATTAATTCTAGAGGTTATTCTAATGTGTTCTTAATTATGATCATGAAAATCTGCAGTAGTTAGGCGTTCTCCAGAGAAGCAGAATTACAGAATCAGGAGCAGGAGAAGGAGAGAGAGATAAAGTTATTTTAAATAATTTGTTCACAAAATTGCAGGAGTTTGATAAATTCAAAATCTGCAAAGTAGACCAGCATGCTGGAGATTCAAAGAGTTGAGATTCCAGTTCAAAAGCAATCTGCTTAGAAAATTCCTTCTTATTCTAGAGAGGTCATTCTTTATTCTACTGAGGACTTTAACTGATTGAATGAAAATCACACACATGATGGAAGATAATCTGCTTTACTCAAAATCCACAGATTTAAATGTTAATCTTATCCGAAAAATACCTTCACAAAAACATGCAGAATAATATTTGACCAAGTATCTGGGCACCATGGCCCAGCCAAGTTGGCACATAACATTAACCGTCACAAGTCCACCTCTGTCAACTTGTTAGGTTGCATCTTTTTAATGAAGCTCTTTTCCACATTCTACCTTTCTGTCATTAAGCTGCATTAGGATGATGGGAAACATGGTAAGACCAATGAATACCATGAGTATAGGCTCATTGCCATACTTCATTTGCTCTGAAAGGAGTTTTCGATGAGAAGCAATGCTATGTGGAGTACCATAATGGTGGATAAGTCCTTCTGTAAGTCCACAGATGGCGCATTTGGCAGAAATACTGTGTGCAGGGAAGGCTAACCCACATCTGGCCTAAGTGTCTATTCTAGTAAAACAAAACACTGCCCTTTTCATTATAGAAGCAGTGTAATGCAATCAAACTGCCACAAACTGGCTGATCACCCCAGGGAATGATGCCATATTGAGGATTCAGTGTTGTTCTCTACTGCTGGCATATTGAGCACTCAGCAGTGGCTATATCTAGGTTGACTTGGTGAGTGGGAATCCATGTTGCTGAGCCCATGCATAATTGCCACTCCTACCACCATGGCCACTTTGTGAGCCCATTGGGCAATAACAGGGGTAGTTAGAAAAAAAGCTGACTGGTATCCATGAAATGGGTCATGTTATCCACTTGATTATTAAAATCCTCCTCTGCTGAGGTCACATTTTGGTGAGCATTCACGTAGGACACAAGTATTGCTATAATTTTTGTCCATTCAGAGTTGTCTCTCTACATACCTGTTGCTCAGACTTCCTTGTCATTTTTTTAAAATTTTACTTTCACTTCTGGGCTACACGTGCAGAACATGCAGAGTCATCAATTTTTCAATCATGTTCCTTCCAAGTACCTGACCATTCAGTCAAACCATTGGCTATAGCTTGTAAATCAGTATATAATTTGTATATATCTGATTACTTCTCCTTGCAAGCCAAATGGACAACCAAGTGTTCTTGAAGTTCTGCTGACTGGGAAGACTTACTTTCACCACCATCCTTCAGGAATGTCTTAGAAAGGGGCTGTAGTACTGCAGCTGCCACTTTTGGGTGGTGCCTTCATAAGAAACATCTGTAAACCAAGCCCAAGTCTTCTCATCCACAATCAATTGATTATAGGGATCTCCGCATAAGACCATAGGTGCAGGCTGAGAGATAGAAGTCAGTGTAGCAGGAATGAGGACCATGAACATTTGAGCCACGTCTTAATGTAACTTACTTGTGTTTTCAGGGCTTGCTTGGACCTAATCATGTACATAACACTTCCATTTGATGATGGAGTGCTGCTGTGTATGCCCAACTTTATTGCTTGGTGGGCTAAATAATTCCCCGTTCATGATGAAAAGCTCAGGTCACTTGGCGGTCCATGGTTAATCATTCAATCTCCACCAGGCCAAGTACTAGTCCAAAAGGTATTTCTCAAAAGGAAAGTAGTTATATACAGAGGGTGAATGAGTTTTTCTCCAAAATTCTAAAGGGCTCAATGGCTCACCTATAGGGATATAATATAGATCCCAAACAGCATCCCTATCTGCTACTTTAAGCACCACTGGATCTGCTGAATCATATGGGCCAATGGGCAGTACAGCTTTCACGGAAGCCTAGACCTGTTGCAGAGCCTTCTCCTGTTCTGGGCCCCACTCAAAACTAGCAGCTTTTTAGGCCATTTGGTAAGTGGGCTGGAGTAGCATGCCCACATGATGAATTTGTTGTCTCCATAGTCCAAAAAGGCTCATAACAAGGGAATATCCAATCTGATATCCAAATGTATCACACTATCCAGAGAATTTTAATGTATGAAGGGATTAACTTCCTAAGTGGCAAATTCTGCTAACCTTAGACTGATTCTAGCAAGCAGAAATCAGCATGCTACAGATTTGTAGAACTACTTGAATATGTCAATAATATCCTAACCCTAAGGTATAAAGAAAATTTCCAAATACTTGTGGTTAGGACCAGTAGAATAACCTATAATGGAATGTTCATTTGTAATCTAATAATTTTTACTTTTGTGAATAGTTCAATTTTAGAGTGATTAATCTTTCAATTTTCCTTTATTTTTTTTTATTATACTTTAAGTTCTAGGGTACATGTGCACAATGTGCAGATTTGTTACATATGTATACATGTGCCATGTTGGTGTGCTGCACCCGTTAGCTCGTCATTTACATTAGATATATCTCCTAATGCTATCCGTTCCCCCTCCCCCCACCCCATGACAGGCTCTGCTGTGTGACATATTTCTCCCTGTGTCCAAGTGTTCTCATTATTCAATTTCCACCTATGAGTGAGAACATGCGGTGTTTGGTTTTCTGTCCTTGCAATAGTTTGCTCAGAATGATGGTTTCTAGCTTCATCCATGTCTCTACAAAGGACATGAACTCATTCTTTTTTATGGCTGCATAACATTCCATGGTGTATATGTGCCACATTTTCTTATTCCAGTCTATCATTGATAGGCATTTGGGTTGGTTCCAAGTCTTTGCTATTGTGAGTAGTGCAGCAATAAGCATACATGTGCATGTGTCTTTATAGCAGCATGATTTATAATCCTTTGGGTATATTCCCAGTAATGGGATGACTGGGTCAAATGGTATTTCTAGTTCTAGATCCATGAGGAATCGCCACACTGACTTCCACAATGGTTGAACTAGTTTACAGTACCACCAACAGTGTAAAAGCATTCCTATTTCTCCTCATCCTCTCCAGCACCTGTTGTTTCCTGACTTTTTAATGATCGCCATTCTAACTGGTGTAAGATGGTATCTCATTGTGATTTTGATTTGCATTTCTCTTATGGCCAGTGATGATGAGCATTTTTTCATGTGTCTGTTGGCTGCATAAATGTCTTCTTTCCAGAATCTACAGAGAACTTAAACAAATTTACAAGAAAAAATCAAACAACCCCACCAAAAAGTGGGCAAAGGATATGAACAGACACTTCTCAATTTTCCTTTAAAAGCATGAAGTAAGCAAAGTCATTAACATCAAAAGTTTTTATTTGCTCTGGTTTGGAAACCATTACAAAGTTGGTTAGAACCAAATTATTCCATATATATACATGAAAGACAAAAAAATGAATAGTACTTTAGTACTTTCAATTTTTATGGATTTAAAACTCTATTGACAGGGCCTGAGGGCCAGAGCTGGGTTCATCTTTCATTGGCTCTGTAAGATTAGTGAATATATTTCTTGAATTAAAATCTAGATGCATAGTTATATAGTAAGATAGCAAGGCAGAATATTTTAAGCAGATACTATTCTAGAAAATCTGCAGCTTATTTTCTGTAAGATTATGAAAAAAGTTAATTTTTGAAGTTCCTATGGATTTATTTCAGTTATCCATAATTTATAATAATTCCTTCCTAAAATGATGAGACTGGATTGAGACAACCACAAACAGAGGAGGATATTAAGAGGAACAGGAGACTATTTAGAAAGTTGTCTTACTTTCAACATTTGCTAGACATGCCCAAATATATTCTGAGACACAGTCTTTTGTCATGCATTCTTTTATAATGAAAATGTAGAAAGGACAGAAATAAGCCAAGATTCAGTTAAAGAGGCATAAAAACAGAAGAAAGAATAATTTTTTTTAAAAGATAAAAACAGAAATAATTGAATTATTATCCAGTCTTGGGTATTTCTTTATAGTAATACAAAATTGGCCTAACACAGAAATGTAGTCTAAAATTTGAGAATAATGATTCTCAAACTAGAATGCCTGTTTTAATTCTACCTCTGCCACTTATAAGGTGTATGATACTGCATAAGTTGTTTTAACATTTGTACCTCAGTTTCCTATTAAAATAAGTGTAATGACAGTATTAACCTCATAATATGTTAGAATAAAATAAATTAATACTTTAAAGCTAAATAATGCCTAAATTTTTCTGCAAGTGTTAAGAAGATAGAACAAATAAAATACATAGGAAAAGTATTATACAGTAACCTAATCAATGGAACTCTGAAGTAAATAAGAAAAACAATAAATGTTCTGAAAAAGCAAGGGTTGGCAGCCTGAAATATTAGTGGGGTAGAATCTGTGATGGTAAGTTCAAGCTGAAACTAAAGATAGTCTATAAGTATTTGCCAGTTATAGTAAATAAGAGGCTTGATTTTAATAGCCAAAGGGCTTAAGAATAAACGTTTAGAGTTCCAGTGAGATTAATAGAGAAAATTAAAGAGCTGTGTCTTAGTAAATACTTGGACAGGGAAAAAAGTTACACTACTAGCAAAAGAAGAAAAAGAAAGTAAACATTTTGTTTCAGCCTGAATTCCTGAGAATGGGTTAGGAGGATAATTTTTCTATCCAAAAATTCTTAATTACGGGTTTAAAGATGTAATTTTTACTAATAGCTTTTTTTTTCAAACCTCAGTCTGTAAAATTAATTTAAAATAATCATATTGGGTACTCTTGAGAATCTGAAAGGACTCATTCTAAAGCTGTGTGTCTCAAGGTTCTTAAAGATAAAGCTGTATCAAAGAGCTTTGTATCTGAGTTTAGATGTGAGTTCCAAATCCAAATGTCAAATTAAAAATTCACCATGGGAAGAGGCAAAAGCTTCAGTTAATGTAATTATTGGAACAAAATTTAGAATAAAAATTGAAGTATTTTATAACTTTAAAGATACCACACATCTGAGAAAATAAGATAATAGGACTAAAATACAATATATTTGAAAAATCTTTATCTAGATGTGGAAATAAAGAAAATCATCATTAAAATAATAATAAAAAAGACAAATGAACAGCCAGACATAGTAAAAGAGAGAAGTAGGGAGCTAGAAGTTAGAGTTGAAGAAATTACACTGAATATAATTTAATAAATATAGAATGGAAACTATTAGAAAGTGGTTAACATATATGAAATGTGGCGCATGTCTATTTAGAGTACCATGAGAAGAAAACGGAATGACTGATCATTTTCCAGAATTATTGAAAGGCATAATTTTTCAGGTTCAGAAAGTTTTGAAAATCTGAAGCAAGAAAAATGAAAAGAAACATTTATTTACATAATAGTAAAACTCTATAACATAAAAAGACTAACAAAGTGAAATAAAAATTTCTTAAATCAAAAAAATTAGAAACTGATAACTCACTTAGCCACAGTAAAAATATAAAAGTATATAAATGGCTTCAAAAATCTGAGAAGCAATGACTGGCAACCCAGTATTTTATACCCAACAAAGCTACCTTTTACCAATAAAGGTAAAACAAAGAAATCTTTAAAACAAACCAAAAAGTTTATGATAAACCAGACCTAATTAAAGAATTTCTAATGACATACTTCACAAAGAAGAATATGATATCTTAAAAAGAGTCTATAACACAAGAAGATGAGCAATTAAATTAGTAAACACAAGGGTAATGTTATATATCTTAACTTTATAATAAAGCAAACATAAGAAGCGTTTTAGAGATCATCTTAGTCTGTTCTTGCTGCTATAAACATTCCATGAACTGGCCAGTTCATAAACAACAGAAATTTATTCCTTACAGTTCCACAGGCTGGGAATTCCAATATTAAGACTCTGATAGATTTGGTGTCTCATAAGGACTAATTTCTGGTTCGTAGAGCATTCTAATTGTGTCCTCACAGGGTGGAAATGACTAGCTAGATCTCTAGGATCTCCTTTATAAAGGTACTTATTCTAGTCACATAGGCTTCACCCACATCATTGAATCACCTTCCAAAGGTGGGTGAGAAGGAAACAGAGATATTAGTACATTGCAGAGAATATAATGATTTGGCATAAATCAATGCAGAAGTATAATCAAGTGGAGTAGAATGATCATACATAAAAAGATTCTATGCTCCATGTGTTGTTTGAAAGGGGACCACAAGTATGTTAATTACTTTTAATTTTAAGGGATATTATATATTTTAAAATTTTAGTGATAACCACTAAAAGAACAAAAATAGATTATTTAACTGTCAGAGTAACATAGGGAAACAATGAAATTAAGATAAAATCAATACAAAGAAGACCTAGAAAAAGAAAAAAGAGCATAGAAAAATCATGGTATATAGCAAGACTGAAATATCATTAAAAATAGTCTATTAGAAATCATAATATCATGTAAAAGTTCCATTTACAAATCCCAAACTAACAAAGTAAAAGAAAAAAAACAGTATATCTGCTTCCAATAAGAGAATGTATCAAGAAATCTTGAAAACAGTAAAGTTGAAAATAAAAGAACAGAAAAAGCTACACCAAGCAAATACTAACTTAAAAAAATTGCACTTATATTAACATCGGAGAAAATGTACTTTGAGACAAAAAATTGTTTTGTACTTAATTAATGACTAAAAATATGATTAAATGAAAGGTAAAACAGTCTCTTTGCTAAAACTTTGCAAGATTCTCCTTTACTCTAGTTCCCAACAATTTCCTCATCTCCATCTGAGACCCCCTCAGCCTAGATTTTATTGTCCATATTACTATCAGCATTTTGGTCAAAACCATTCAACAAGTCCCTAGATGTTCCAAACTTTCTCAAATCTTCATGTCTTCTTCTGAGTCCTCCAAACTGTTCAACCTCTGCCCGTTACCCAGTTCCAAAGTCGCTTCCACAATTTCAGGTATCTTTACAGCATCACCTCACTCTACTGGTACCAATTAACTGTATTAGTTTTTACATTGCTGATAAAGACATACCCGGACTGGGTAATTTATAAAGAAAAAGAGGTTTAATAGACTCACAGTTCCACGTGGCTGAGGAAAACTCACAACCATTGTGGAAGGTGAAAGGAACATCTTACATGGTGGCAGGCAGAGAGAATGAAATCAAAGCAATAGGAGTCCCTTCTGTAAAACCATCAGATCTCATGAGACTTATTCCCTGCCATGAGAACAGTATGGAGGAAACGATCTCCACGATTTAATTATCTCCCACCAGGTCCTTCCCACAACACATGGGGATAATGGGAACTACAATTCAAGATGAGATTTGGGTGGGGACACAGCCAAACCATATCATGTAGTAATCAAGATAGCCAGTATTTCAAGCATAGAATATTCCTAAAATTTTACTCTATACTCTTGCATAGTAAGTATTAGGAAAAATTTAAAAATCTATATCACACAGTCTTCTGTGACTACAATATAAATTTGGCATTTAGTTTAAAGAGAACTTCAACAATTTTATATATTTGGAAATATGCACCTTTAAGCATGCATTTTAAAGCATACATTTTAACTAAACATATAAATAAACAATATAAATACTTCATATAATTATAGAATGAAAGTTAAAGTGGTGCTTCAAGGAAAATTTAGAGTCTTAAGTAATTATATACTAAAGAATAAAGCTAGAAAATTTTACTAAGAAATGAATATGACAGAATAAACTCAAATACAGTAGAGTTGTTAGTAGAAAAAAGGAACAAAGTGTAAAGAAATAAGAAACAAATCTATAATGAAGAGGATCCATGAAGCAAAAAATTTGGTTCTTTATAAAATTAATAAAATAGAAAACTTCTGGAAAAAACATTAGGATGAGATAGAGAAAACACAATCAATGTTATGAATGATAAAAGTGACCTAAGCACAGACTGAGAAAAATAGAACATTTTAGAAATTTATTCGAACACTATGGAAAATTTTGATTACATTGATATTTTTCCTAGAACAATATTATTTGCATAAAAGAAAGAAAATTACTGAAGGTACCTATAGTCCTTAAACATATTTAATCAGTGTTTAAAAGGTAATGACTCCTTTCATAAAATAAGGCCATGAGTTCTATAGAGTTGTTATTAAGTATTAAAATGACTTTCAAAAAACCAGTAATTTTTATATCTATGTTTTTGTTTTAAACAATAAAAAAAGAGATAGACTTTTTTTTTTTTTTGAGACAGAGTTTTGCTCTTGTCTCCCAGGCTGGTGTGTAGTGGTGCAGTCTTGCCTCGCTGCAACCTCTGCCTCCTGCGTTCTAGCGATTCTCCTGCCTCAGGCCATGAATAACTGGGATTACAGCTACCCGCCACCACGCCCAGCTAATTTTTTGTATTTTTAGTAGAGATAGAGTTTTGTCATGTTGGGGCAGGCTGGTCTCAAACTTCTGACCTCAGGTGATCCACCCCCCTCAGCTTCCCAAAGTGCTGGGATTACAGGCATGAGCCACCGTGCCCAGCCAAGAGATAGACTTTTTAATCACTTTAAATACTTTTTGTTACATTCAGATCAGGCCAATACAGATATTAAGTCTTTGTTTTTCGCTTTACAGTGTTAGGGTTCAGTATTTACCATCAATATGTAATGCCACATTTTTCATAGATATGGTTTTCATATTAAATGGGTCAATTTTTGGGTTCTTGATTCTATCTATTGGCTTGTCTGTCCCTGTGTTAATAACATTATCTTAAATTGCTATAGTTTCCATAGTTAGATAACTAGTATTTTCATGTTATTCTTCTTCACGATTATCTAGGGAAATCTTGACCCTCATATTTTTTTATATCAATTGCATTGTGACAGTCTATGATATTGTGTTAAAAAAATTCACTGGAATTTTCATATCCATATCCCTGAACATGATTTTTTAAAATTTATTTGTTAATTACTGTTATTACTATCATTATATTTTCTAATTGTTGCTGGTCTACAGTAATGCAATGTCTTTTATATGTAGATTTTGTGCCCAGAAATACTGCTGAAATCCATGATCAATATTATAATTTATCTATTTCACTCATATAAGTTCCAAATATGGAAATATATTTCTTACTTTCTACTTATACACAAGGACTTCTTGTTTGAATATTGAATAGAAGCTGTTACAATAAGTTTAATTTTTCTTATTTCTAATTTTGAAGAAAAGGCCATAATTAAAAATGATATCTGAAATTACAACTCTCTTGAGTATAAGAAATTTCCATATATAGCTAGTTTGCTAAGAGTTTTATTGTGAATGGATATTGAATTTTATTGAATATGTTTTCTTTTTCTGTTTTTTCTTTTCTTTTTTTTTTTTTTTTTTGAGATGGAGTCTCGCTCTGTCACCCAGGCTGGAGTGCAGTGGCACGATCTCGGCTCACTGCAACCTCTGCCTCCGAGGTTCAAGCAATTCTCCTGCTTCGTCCTCCCAAGTAGCTGGGAATACAGGCCTGTGCCACTATGCCCAGCTAATTTTTTTGGTATTTTTAGTAGAGATGAGGTTTCACCATGTTGGAGAGGCTGGTCTTGAACTCCTGACCTCAAGTGATCCACCTACCTCGGCCTCCCAAACTGAATATGTTTTCTCCATAATTTTAATTTGTTTAACATGAAGAAAAACACATTACCATATTTCCTAATATTAAATTATTTTTACATTCCTGAGATAGTTCTAATTTTGCTATAAGCATGTATTATTATTATTAATTAATATCTTAATATTAACTATAATTTTATATTTTAAACATATACAATATCTATTTATCTACTTATTTTCATCATCATAGTCATTATCATGTTAATAAAATGAAAGGCCTTGTAAGGAAGATTCTGAAGACTTAACCTCCCAAGTAGGAGAAAATACCAATAACTGGTATTGAGCATTATGGCCTCTCGCTTTATCAAAAAACCTCACACATCACTTTTTAAACACAATTAAAGAAATGCTATTTTTTCCTCCAAAGTACCATCTAAACAGCTGATAAAACAAATCTGTGATAGAAAAGAAATCCTACAATGAATGTGGTTCTAATTAAGAAGTTGAGGGCCGGTCATGGTGGATCACACCTGTAATCCCAGCAATTTGGGAGGCAAAGGCGGGTGGATCATCAGGTCAAGAGATCAAGATCATCCTGGCCAACATGGCGAAAACCTGTCTCTAATGAAAATGCAAAAATTAGCTGGGCGTGGTGGCGCATGCCTGTAGTCCCAGCTACTCGGGAGGCTGAGGCAGGAGAATTACTTGAACCCAGGAGACGGAGGTTGCAGTGAGCCGAGATCGTGCCACGGCACTCCAGCCTGGTGACAGAGCTAGACTTCGTCTCAAAAAAAAAAAAAAGTTGATAAATTAATAATGTTTATCACAGATTTGCAAATTCAATGCCTTTTTATGTCTTTATATAAGTAAAGAAGAAAGGCATGTGAGCAATAAGAGAGTAAGAAAAACTTACAAAAGCACTATTGACAGTTATATTTATTATAATAACAATGCAGTTATATAACAATCATCATGCTAAGAGCTCTTCCATATGAGTAACAGCAAAACTTTCATAGGGTAAAAACTTGGCACAGAGATAATGCTCCCTTTGGGTTTTTGAAGGAATAAATTAATGAAAAACAAAATGTTTAAGGCACATGTATCTAGTGAATTTAGCAATTTTCTATACCAGTGGTACTTTATTTAAGTTATGAAGAATTATGTGAACTTGGCTTTTGAAAACCCTACATTTACTATGTCGTGGATTTGTTCTGTTTTCAGCTGTATCATATTTTTTTTTTTTAATTATCATACTTTAAGTTTTAGGGTACATGTGCACAATGTGCAGGTTTGTTACATATGTATCCACGTGCCATGTTGGTGTGCTGCACCCATTAACTCATCATTTAGCATTAGGTATATCTCCTAATGCTGTCCCTCCCCCCTTCCTCCACCCCACAACAGCCACCGGAGTGTGATGTTCCCCTTCCTGTGTCCATGTGTTCTCATTGTTCAATTCCCACCTATGAGTGAGAACACGCTGTGTTTGGTTTTCTGTCCTTGCGATAGTTTACTGAGAATGATGGTTTCCAGTTTCATCCATGTCCCTACAAAGGACATTAACTCATCATTTTTTATGGCTGCATAGTATTCCATGGTGTATATGTACCACATTTTCTTAATTTAGTCTATCGTTGTTGGACATTTGGGTTGGTTCCAAGTCTTTGCTATTGTGAATAGTGCCACAATAAACATACGTGTGCATGTGTCTTTATAGCAGCATGATTTATAGTCCTTTGGGTATATACCCAGTAATGGGATGGCTGGGTCAAATGGTATTTCTAGTTCTAGATCCCTGAGCAATCGCCACACTGACTTCCACAATGGTTGAACTAGTTTACAGTCCCACCAACAGTGTAAAAGTGTTCCTATTTCTCCACATCCTCTCCAGCACCTGTTGTTTCCTGACATTTTAATGATGGCCATTCTAACTGGTGTGAGATATTTCTAAGATATTATCAAAGAATATCAATAATAGGAAAGAAACCACATTATATTTATGCTACTTAAAATATTTCTTAATTTATTATGAAGTTGGAATATAAGATGTGCCCTCTAGAGTTGAACATTGAGGCAGTTAATATATTACCTCTGGACTCAGTATTTGCCTGTTTTATTCAACAATACAAAATACATGAATTGGAAATTTCCACAAGAAAAATACATTCCTTGGAAATGAATTAAGAATAAGGAAATGATAGATAAAGAGAGACAGAGGGAAAGGAAGTACTAAATCAATTGTTAATAAATAACTACTATGTAGGATTCCAAAAAAAATGAGGTAAAATTGACGTATTTAGAAATGGATATGGCAGTACCCAGAAATATCGCTTTCATTAAACTTCTATATTTAAATGGGTGTGTGAATCACACTCTCTGAGATTTAAGCTTTGGAAAGATTCATAACATTATTTACTGCTGAATATCTACACATATACGTACACATGTGTGCACATTTTTATAGTATAGAGCACCATTTCCTGTCCAATGAAACTTCAAGTGGTTAAATACAGGCAAATAATTTAACTGTTTGGAAACGTGAAAATGAAAATGCAAAACATGCCTGTGTTGGATAACACTAACTAAAAATCCTAGGTACAACTTCTTTATCAATGAAAGATGATGACTGACTTAGTTGAGTACATACATATTTCTAGATTCAGCTCTAAATCTCCCAGTCACTAGTGCTGTGACTCAACCCTCTTAATTTTTATGAGACTTAGTTTATTTGCAAATTGGATTAATTATTCAATAACAATCATAGAATTATTCAATAAAAATTCATAATGTGTAGGATCAAATTTCCAAGAATGTCTAGAATGAATGTAAGGACATAAAATCTACTCTTCCTAATCAATGACAGATTCACATAATTGAGAGTGAAAATACTTTCAGATTACCCATGTCTAATCATCATCAAAATGAAATAACTTATAAATTTACTTATTATGCTCAAATTTTTTTCAAATGAGTGAAAGTAACTTCAGCATAAAATTTTAGAACATAGCCTCAGGATGGATCTTTAAAAAATATTACTTGAAATTGGAAAAATGATAAAAAAGAATTGTCTAGAATAGTCAGGGACTGCAAATCTTGCTAGGAGTCTGCAGGTGCAAAAATAAACCTGTAAAATGGAACAAATTTTCTAACTTGAAATTAGAAATGAGGCCCATGTCCACTCTTTAGAAAACTGATCGTTGTTTTTATTTAAAAGCAGACATCTGTAGCCACTCCACAGATTATGAGAATTGTAATCAGAAACACAGCATATGGTAGCAAGTGATGAATCTGAGGAGACACAGCTAAGTTTAGATCTAACTAAAATTTCTAGGTTTCGCTTTAAAACTAAATGTAAGAAACATTCTGGCGTCATTTATCATTACATGAAGTTAATATATGATGTTCTCATTTTTAACTGGTCCCTTAAACAGAAGTATAAATGTAATACACACTTTCTATTTGAACTTTCTATTTGATCTTTCCAATAAAAAAACTTGTGTTTGTTTTCTGTGATGACAGATATACCAAAATAAGAGTAAAAAGTTAAAAAGTATACATATTGTATATAATTTTAAATAAATATATAGCTAGAAAACTCATAATGTATGTAAGTAGATTAAAATTCTACTTATATAGGAAAGCAATTCTGATAACTTTGGATAGTTACTTATTTAGCTTTTCCAGATTATTTCCCGTATTCTAGACCAATCTGATGATACTCATTCAACCAATCACAGTTACATAATTGAGCCATATACATAATGTAAAATTTATCATTGTTTAATCCCAGAAGCTTATTTTCAGAAATTTAACATGAATATAAGTAAAATAATATCTGACTTTGTGAAAAATATCTCATGAAAGCAATAAAGAAATCCTGTTATTTGTAAAATATCTGTTGCATTCCAATTTCAGTATAAGATTTGAGATTCACATGGTGAAACCCTGTCTCTACTAAAAATACAAAAAAATTAGCCAGACGTGGCGGGGTGCACCTGTAGTCCTAGCTACAAGGGAGACTGAGGCAGGAGAATCGCTTGAACCCGGGAGGTACAGGTTGCAGTGAGCTGAGATCGTGCCACTGCACTGCAGCCTGGGTGGCAGAGTGAGACCCTGTCTCAAAAAAATAAAAAAATACAAATAAAAAAGAATACCCTTTGTATCGGCAGAGTAGGAACAGGGGCAGAATAAGCTCAACATCTGGAGACTGTCTTGTCCATTCTCCTGATTTTAAGATACTTTTTGGTCCACTTCTCTGTTGCCTTTGCCCCTTTCAGAATGATCTTGCCATCCTGCTCATCCCGCCATATATGGCATATTGGGAAAATGCCGAGGCCATCCATCTGGACTCCTTCACCGCTTACACATTTGGACACAAGAAGTATTTTCCCCCTGCCATTTAGAAATGTGTGTATTGTGATGGGGGCAACAGTTGCGTGACAGGCTGTCTTGTGATCATCTGCCTAAAAACATGAAAACACATTTCTTTGCTTGTTTTTTGTTTGTTTGTTCCTACTTTCTTGAAGTCTTAGGTTAGTGGATAAAAGCATAAACTAAGGAGCCAGACTATTAGGATTCACATCCTTCTTTCTGTACTTATTTGCTGAGAAGATTTGAAAATTGTTTTTCTTTACACTTTCTGTTTATAAAATAGGCAGAAATTGTAGATTTATCTTCATAGAGTTTTTATGAGGTTTAAATGAAATAATGGATGAAAGTAATCTACATCAGTGCCTGACACATAATAGTTAAACATGTTAATATTTATTTGCCATGATTTGTCATTATTACCAACTAACTCTATTGTGTGATTTTTCCCAGGAAAGATGATACCAATCTCTCTGTAGTTCAGATCCCCAAAGCTGTCTATGTGTTTGTTAAACTCCTGTTTTCAGGCAAAACTTAGGGAAGGAAAAGATGCCATACCGCCTTCTCAGTAACCCATTACCATCTAAGGTGTTGGATATGGGACTTATTATTACCATTGCTCTTTTTTTTTTTTTTTTTTGAGATGGAGTCTCGCTCTGTCGCCCAGGCTGGAGTGCAGTGGCGCGATCTCGGCTCACTGCAAGCTCCGCCTCCCGGGTTCACGCCATTCTCCTGCCTCAGCCTCTCCAAGTAGCTGGGACTACAGGCGCCCGCCACCACGCCCGGCTAATTTTTTTGTATTTTTAGTAGAGACGGGGTTTCACCGTGGTCTCGATCTCCTGACCTCGTGATCCGCCTGCCTCGGCCTCCCAAAGTGCTGGGATTACAAGCATGAGCCACCGCGCCCGGCCTACCATTGCTCTTAAGAACCTCCTTTCCCAGCTCATAAGAAACTTTATCTGGTCTCATCCTGGAAAGATCGGGAGCTTAGAAGCCTAAACTTGACTAACTATGTATTCATTATGGCCCATGACGTCTCAGGGTCTAGGGTTTCCAAATTTAAAATTATTTTCTCAGCTTCTACTATAGCAACTTTATCCTAATTTTGTGATTTTTAAAATTAATTTTATTGAGTGTTACAAATTACCACAAATTTAGCAGCTTAAACGAAAACCGGTTTATTAGCTCAAAGCTCCATAGGTCTGAAGCCAAGGTGGGCTCCACTGTATTCTCTGTTTGGAATCCCACAAAGTCAAAATCAGGATATCAGCCAGGCTGAGTTCTTATTTGGAGGCTCTGGGAAACACTCTATTTCCAAAGTCTTTCTTACTGTTACAGAATCCAATTTCATGCAGCTGTAGAACTAAAGTTCCTGATTCCTTGCTGACTAGTGCTTCAGGGTTGCTCTCAGTTCTAGGAATCTCTTTCAAGTTCTTTCCACATACTACCCTCCATTTCCCAACCAGCAACAATGCACCAAATGTTACTCATGCTTCCAATCTCAGGCTTCCTCCTTTGTTCTCAACTGGAGAAAGCTCTGTGCTTTTACACAGCTCAGGTGATAAGGTGAGACCCACCCTGATCACCTCCCTATTTTAAGGGTAACTAAATGGTAACCTTAGTGATATTTGCAAAAATTTTTTTCCTATGTAGCATGCTCATTAGAATAACACAAGGGCATGAAGATCATGGAAGCTATCTTAGAATTTTTCAAATCATATTTAGGTAATAGATATGTGAGATCTAGGAGTTTGCTCCTATGGGGAAGAATCAAGGTAATCAAAAATTACACGAAGAAATATTGTCAGATGGTATTTTTAAATATTTTACTAATAACACTTTCATATTTCTATATATGGTTTCTTGTCCAAATAATAGTTTTGTAAATGAATATTAAATTAGTGAATGAATAAAAGTGATATTGGTGATAAGAATCTTGTTATTTTTATCTGCTCCCCCTATTGTCAGAATGACTGCTAAATATTAATTCAGTCATTTTTTTCCCTAAGGCAAACCATTCCTTACTGGCTTATTTTTGAAACTTAATATCTGTTTTTAAAACTAATTCCTTTTGTTTAGAATAATGTCTTGTTCATTATAGAATGTTTTTGTTATTTCAATATTTTTTGTTTTTGAATGTTATTTTAAACTGTTTTTATATTTGCTATCAATTGTATGTTTAAAATAATTTATTGAGAAATTGGCTTACCATTTTTTTCTAGAAGGTGTTAAAATTTGCCTTGAATATCATTATGAACTATGATTACATCCAAAATGTAGGGGTTTTTTTCCCTTAAAAATCCAGTCTATTTGGAGAACTTAAAGTCAGTGTCTTATTCTCTACCCTTCTCCTATGAAAGGAAGAGCTATTTAGTTGGAAATTCCTTGGTAAGTTTTATTTTTTTAATTATACAAAATATTGAAAATATAAACTTTTTAAAAATGCTACACATGCTCCTCTAGCCTGAGACTATGCTGAGAAAGTAGTTGCTCTCAGGCTGAGCAGAAAGCCCAGCCCAACATGCAGTTTCAGATTCAAGGATTAAAAAGCTGCCTTTATGTTACTATTTTTAAAACATGCACAGACTTTTATACTTTTGTAGCTACAGAGCAATGCCAATTTTCTCATTTAACTCTTCTATTAAATAAAGTATGTAATCTAAATGGTAGGAATATACATTTACCCTGTCCAATGCAAACAGAATTTAACATTTTAGCACTCTTATTTGTCTTGATGTAACTCATGCAAAGAGTTTATATATGTCACTTCAATAGTTTGGAGCTAATGGACTAAGTTTTCT
Source organism: Symphalangus syndactylus (assembly GCF_028878055.3). Taxonomy (NCBI): domain Eukaryota; kingdom Metazoa; phylum Chordata; class Mammalia; order Primates; family Hylobatidae; genus Symphalangus; species Symphalangus syndactylus. The sequence continues at coordinate 79,534,404 of NC_072433.2, forward strand.
TATGAAACCTCAGAAAGGTCTATGCTCTAGTTTTTTGGGTTGTACTTTTTTCTTGAGAAATATATACTTTAGAAGGAGAGATTTCTTCACCACAGTCGTCTACATATTTATTTGCAGTCCATCCTCCAAAGATATTTGCTTTTAAATTTCTGCCTCACAAGTCATAATTTCCATTTGAATATTTTAGAATCATACTCACAAACTTCGTAGATATAATCTCTCCCCTCACCCTAACATGTTGCTTTGACAAAATTAATATAACAAAATGCTAAGATATTTCATGTACCTGTCACTTACTGGGGATTTCTGAATTCTGTGAGCATCTGTTTCCTGTTGCTGCTAAAGAGCAAGAAATCCAATTAAGAATAGTGAGAGAGGAGAGAATAGACTTCTTGATTTTGTAGGCAATTAGCCAATAGAAGTTACTGTGAAATTTTTATTCCTAAGGGATTTCAATTATATGATAAGATTTTTCTGTTGTAAAGAAAGAGGTAGGTTGAGGGACTTTTTGAACTTTCTTATATGTGTTTTATAAAAAAAGATTTACTAATACTGAATGATTCCTTTGATTATTATTTTACATGTAAACATGGGAGGGAGATATAAGTGTTATTTAATATAAATGTCAAAGAATGATGCATATTTCATGAAGCTACAATAATTGAAAAATCTAGAAGAGAGCAAATCAACTGAAAACTGTTATCGGAAAGTAATTCTATGATCAGCTAGAGGAAAGAACTCCTAGTCTACTCAAATAACATGCTTATATAAAGAAGAATGGCCAAATAAGCATAAATTTTATATAAGATTTTATCATTTTCTCTACTTAGTTGAGCTCCACTAGAGTCTTTTTTTAATGTCACAGGAAGGAAAATGTGACCATTACTGCAATTCCTTTTTTTGTGTTAGTGAAAATTGCAATACAAAATAGGTAATGCAACTCTCTGCTGCCCATGAACAGTAGTACCTCAGCATATCTCTACATGAAAGCTTATTTTACTATCACTTAAGGAACTCATTACCCTTTTATGAGGCTTACATGCTGCTTTACAAATATAGCACTCTAGTAACATTATGGAAGCATCATTATTCTTGCCAGTGGCATTTTTTAAAGCAAGGAAAAACTAGTTTGAAAATAACTTCCTTAGTGTTCTTAGTCTTTTGTACTATGCTAATATTTTCCCACACTTTTGTTGAATTCTTAGTTTTATTTTAGTTTTTCCACCATCTGGAAGTTATTAAAATGTGAGAAAACTTGTATAATTCTGATTTAGTTGTTGAGATAAGAAACTACTTTGGATCATCTTTAATAGAACAGGAAGGAGTCAGGCCCATTTCTACACAGGAGCCAATCAGTGTTCAACACAAACATTAGTTTAACATGGGCACCATTTTGATTCAAATATCACAATAAGTTATTTTAGGTTCAAAAAGTTCAACTAACTTAGAGCACAGATACATTACATTAGCAGTTTTAAACCATGTGGCAAAATGTCATGTAAGGTCTGCCCCCAAGTTGTTTATTATTAATGAAAAGTAAAATATAAAAATTTGTGAGTGATATATTTTACAGAGAAACAAAAATATATTCCAATTTATTTTTATACTATCATTACCCTTAATTTTTGATATTTTTTCTTGATTAAGAAAAGTTGATGAATTAGCTGGAGGACAGCCTTGGGAAATACAGAGCACTGAGGGAGTGTGTTTTGCAGGTAAATATTATTACACTTGGTGCCATGGTGAAAACAAGAGTGCAAACAGAACCAACTCACTACCTAGTATACCTCATTCTCTAATTTAGACTATCCCAATTTAAGATATTCCTCTAAACTCACCTATCTTTTAGAAAAATATATTTGAAATATCAATAATGAGACATTAGAAGAGAAAGATTATTTTTCCATGAGGAAGTCATGAGAGACTTTTATGAAATGTTATTGAGTATATTTTTTGAGAGAATAAAAATGACTTTGATAATTCAGGACATAATGCCCAAAGTACAACAAAATGGATAGCTAAAAACTTAGCTTCTATTGTTCTATGAAACATATAATTTATGAGTGTTCTGGTCTTCTTATGCCCAACAACTGCTAATATCCAATAACTATTTGAAAATATAACAATTTTGAATTATTTATTAGTATTAATGAACCACACCTTTAACCAATACCTACCAGATTACAACCTTCCTAAAAATGAGATAACGATTTTTCAACAAGATGAGGATTTTTCTGTACATCACGGAAAAGGACCTCCAAGAGCTACTTGTTCAATTTCATTTATTTATTCATGTTTGGCTGGCCCTGATTTGAACCAAGATATATTTCAGAGCAGCTGAGGTGACATGAAGCTAGAAGGATATGAAAAATCCATAGCTATAAAGTATCAGATAATGAGTAACAAATGTAGTCCCTATTTTGTACATTGCATGACAGTTTTCAAATCCTACATGTTTTTTCTCACAGTGAGAGTTCATTATAAAAGTATTAATAGAGATTTTATTATCCATCCAGGAACTTATAGAAAGCTAGAGAAGAAACTAAAATGGGATCAGTTCTAACTTATCATACAATGTTGATGCATTTTAAACACAATGTGTAGTTTATAACTAAACATAAAGATGTGCCAAGTAATTTTTTCTGAATTATCAAATGTCTAGTTGGATAAACAAGGCACTTGTATATTTGGTTCAATTGATTCCATGTTATAATATGCTAATCCAATTTTATTTTAATTGGATTTAATGTTTAAGTTTTAGACTACTGAATTTGTAATCCTCATAAATTAATTTATGATTCTTTTTAAAGTAATAAGTAATTATTGGCAAAAATCAATGTTCTCTTAGGACAAAAATGATTATTTACAATTGACATAATGTGAACTTGCCATTTCTCTTTCACTAACTCTTCCTGTTCATTCCAGTTAATCTTTCTGTATCTGAATCTCACTTCATGGGAGGAATAACATGTTAAATAATGAAAAGATTCTAGAGAGAAGAAATCTGTTCAACACTTTTGGCTAGCTAATACAATTGTATATCTTTTGTATTAGCTTCTGAATTGTGCCTCAGTTGTGTGTTAGCCTAGTAAGTATTTTTATTTATAAAATATCAATGCACAGTATCTCTGTCGCACCTGGAGATAGGTAAAGACAGAACCATGCAGCGAATTGACCATCATGATTCTCATATTTCAGAGAACTGGCTTCCAGAAAGCAAGAGATAATATAGGCAACTTTTTAGTAGAGGAAGTGAGAAAGGAAAATTTAGTTTTTTTGGTATGTGGCATATTCAGAGTTGGAATCATAGTTACTAAACAACTAGGAAAAAGAATGAGGAGTCCGCCATGGCAAGCAGAGTCAAGAAGTACTGAACACTGACTCTGTCATATTTTAGAATTGATTCAAGCTGAGAAATAATGCAAAATGACTTGCAAGGTCTCAGTAAATCCTAATGTTGATCATTCATTAGGTCAAAAAATATTTGTTGGGCATCAACTATGTGAATAGCAAAAAGCTAAATACTGTATATGCTAAGCTGTGACACTATTCCTATCTTTAAGGATTTTTAAAAATGTAACCTCAATTGTAATAAAATTTGAGATATATTATGCATAGAGAATGACTGAACAAAATATGTAATCATCTCATGTGTTCATCTGGAAATTTGGACCTCAAAATACATATATTTAACCTATTCTTATGTTTAGTTATAGAATGACAAATTATTACTACAATGTTAACATAAGTAATTGCATACCAGAGTAATAAATCAGACATGAAAAGGATAAAATTCAATAACTTGGCTGAGCAGTGATTGTGATTTGATGAATTGACTATTACAAATATTTCTGTATACCATCTTAACAGTAAATTCTGGGGGCAAGATATTGATAAATTTTTACTTCTAAATAAGTCCAATTGATTGGTTTCAATTGCTGATTTAACAAATATTTATTGAGTTTGCATTGGCTCGCTAAGCATTGTTCAATAAAATAGACATGGTCCCTATTGCAAACATGAATATTTTGGAAAGAAATTCAAACAAGGCTAGAGTTCCATTTAGGATTGATAGGCGCATGCTAAGTACCTGATGCGTCTGAGGTGCTGATTTAATCCCTGATGATATAGGGATAAGTATAGAGATACTACACAGAAAAGATCTCTGAATTCAATTCTGGATAATACCCACAGTGAGAAGGTGAGAATAGCAAAGGGGTAATATTGGAGGGTCAGGAGAATAAATATCCATGGAAGTAGATGGAGATAACGCATTAAAAGCCACTAATACGAAAGAGAGAGAAAATGTGAATATAAAACAGGTAGTTAGAAGTGTGAAGTGTCAAGAGAAATTCAGTCTGATAAAATAACTTTCTTTGTGGCTAGGAGTTATGAAAAATACATTAAAGTAAATGGAAAAGAATTAAGACAATTGATCAGACCAAATAATTTAGGCCAGTTTTTCCTCATCGCCTCAATAAATATCTACATGTGACAAAAAAGTGGTCACTGATTTGTTTAAATGTGTCTAATAATTTTCATTTCAGCCTGAGAAAGAGATTTTAGACTAGGTTATAGAAACTAGGTTATAGTGTCATGGCAAAGGCTGGAGTATGGATTTGACCCAACATTATATAAAATCCTGCACACATTAATCTGTAAATTTATGCTTACAAATTGCTCATTTCTACCTCTGGGAGGAATTTTCAATGATGTTTTGCTTTTGCCTCACCTTATTATCAGTTCCTAAACATGAAGTGTGTAAGATTTTCACTATATGAGGTTCCCAAATATATTTGGCCCAGGTCCATTTTTTTCCCCACAGAGCATCTTGCTGTACAGAACACACGTTAGGAAATGCTAATGTTTGGATTATTCCTGGAAGAGACTATTACTAGGAATCCCTTTCCCAAAAACTTTCTCTAGAACAAACCAAGTAGAATTGCAATTTAAACATTTCTAGTAATCTATTTTAATATTTGATTAAGTAACAATATGAACTGTTAGCTATTCAATCGTCCTTTTCTCTTATTTATTTACCATAAAAATCCGAAGTACTACAGTGAAAAACTTGGGTTAGGAGAGGAAAAAAGCATTATTCTGGATAACACTGATGGCTCTATTTGCCAAAATGTGTGTCTGTAAAAAAAGGATTTTGATCAAATGTACTGAAATATATTGGTCTGAACAAGGTAAAACGTATTTCTTTATTGCAAGACTTCTCAGAGACTGGATAAACATAAAATCATAAGGGCTTAGATTGTTTATACCTTAGTTACCCCTGTATATTAAGTGTGGGGTACTCAATAAATATTGATTTAATAAATATCCTAATGCAAGCTGTGATTCTCTAGAATGAGAGTGAAAATATGCTATAGTTCCCCAACATATTTGGCCCAGGTCCATTTTTTTCCCCACAGAGCATCTTGCTGTACAGAACACACGTTAGGAAATGCTAATGTTTGGATTATTCCTGGAAGAGACTATTACTAGGAATCCCTTTCCCAAAAACTTTCTCTAGAACAAATCAAGTTAAAAATAAAGTCTATTATCACAAAAATTCAATAAGCACTGACAGAATGCCTACAATTCCAGTTATTGTGGAAAGTACAAAATATTGGGAATATTAATATGGTTACAATTAAGTTCTTGCTTCCAGATTTTGCCACAGTGTGTTGAAATAATTTGTGTTTGACTGGCTTATTATAATGTACACTACAGATATAAGTGGCAGTTCAAAGCAACAATAAATAAGGAAGAAGGCAGAGGAGACAGTAAATAGCATTTGTAATACACCTACTCTGAGTCATGCACTATATATATATATATATATATATATATATATATATAAATTTCACCCACTTCATAGGTCTATGGGTTTAGTAAGCATCATGACCTGCTAGTATAGAAATTTAGAGGCAATATAGTATATTGCATAAGAACATGGAGTCTGCAGTGAGGTCACTGGGGTTTGAAGCCTGTTTGTGCTACTTGCTTACAATGTGGCCTTGGATACTTTACTGTATAGATACAGATATACAGGTAAGAACATTGTGTGTCAAATGCCATTACTTACACAAAGGGATTCATAACAACATCTATTTTATTGCGTCACTGTGTGGATTAAATGAGATAATACAGGTAAAGCATTTTAAACCATACCTAGCACGTGGTAAATATCAGGTCATTACTGTTTTTATTACAAAACAAGTAACTTGCCCAAGGTCATTGCAGCTGTTTGTAGTAGAGTCAGGATTCATCCTGAATCTGTCTGGCTTCAGAAGCCCAGGATCTTTTTTCACTACCTCAAGACAATGCATGATTAATTTCTAAATACGCTGTGCAGACAAGAATTTCAGGGGAGCTCAGAGCTAGGAGAATTCATTTCAGGTTGAGGAGTCAGAGGGATCTTTATTGAAGTGGGATTTGAGGCAGGCCCTGAAAGATGAATGGTATTTTGAGAAGCAAGGAGGAAAGAAGTGGGCATTTTAAGCAAACATATTATCACGAGTAGAGGTGTAGTTTAGAAAAATGCACATATCCACAAATGATACTTTTTTTCCTCAGACTTTTGTTAGCCATAATAAAAGTTATCATGTAACATTAGTTTTAAAGGAAAATATTAACCTAAAATCCTACCACTCTAGTCATAAAATGTTTATTTTTTCACTTTTAATGTCATCTTCAAGTATTTGTCTACAGATAAATATATTAATTTATTTTATCTCTCTGATCATGTGAAGAATCACTCTCAATTATTGTTTAATCTAGCAATATGTAGCATGTGTCTCCTACTAGAATATACAATAATCAAAGAAAAATCACTGCAGTTGGTATATGCTAATTATATATGTATATATTTTATATGTACAGATGCGTATAATGTTCTAATATATATCCAAATATTCAAAAAAATATCATTGTTCAGAAACGAAATGTCTAAACAACATTGTTGGATCATAGTACAAAATGAAAACAAATTATTAAGCGTGTGTGTGAGTGGAGACCTTTTTAGTTTAATGAGAAAGAACTGTATTTGTATTATCTTTAAATCAATGCATAAGGAGAAATTAATTGACTCTCATAAGTGTGAATCCAGTGTTTCAAAATGTCCTCTTTATGTTGGGAAGAAGGGAATGCTGCAAACCAAAACTCAAGTCCTATCAATTTAGTAATAGTAATATTAATAGCTAACATTTATAGGTTGCTTAGGAAGTGTTTCAGGCATTGTTCTAAACATTTTTGAATATTTAACTTCATTTCTAAAGTTATTTAATTTGTACATCAACTCGATGATGGTGGTTAGTAGATTGAAATGAGAAATTAAATACCTGCTTAGATTCATCTCTGAAATACTCCCAGTGATGAAGAAGATGGAGCACTAGAATTGTCCAGACCTGAGGTAATTCCTACCTCTCCACCCACCAGTAATGCTGATTACGGTGGAAGGGCTCAGCCCCACAAAACCCACAGGGACACACATGGGGAAGAGATTTGAATGCAGGTAAAATGATAAATGTCTTCTACTGGAATCCACTTATGAAAAATAAAGAACTTTCCTGCTTCCCAGGATGTTTTTGCTTTCCCCCAAACAAAAATTTTCACGAGTAAAATCAAGACAAAGTGCTAAAATGCTAAATTATGTTTGCATAGACAAGGTAAATATATATTCCTAACATTTGGATTGTGTATTTATTTATTAGAAGAGTTAAATGAGAATACTGGCATTGCTCTGTAGCTACTAACATGTAAAAGTCTGTGCATATTTGAAAAATAGCAGCTAAAATGCAGCTCTTTGACCTTTGAATCTGAAACCAGTTGTTGGGTTAGTCTGTCTGCTTGCAGCCCAAGAGCAACCAGTACAAAAGAACAGAGTTTAAAGTTTCCAGTCCAATCCTGGATATAGTATTTGTGCAGCCCAACATTTCCTAGATTATACTCAGATTTATAAATTATTGCCCTTTCTAAATAGTATCTGTATTTTCTTTAAACTAGTATTTTTTGCTTTAAAGGGATTATTTTAAAACAATACCATATTATAATGGAAATGAATATGTTCAATATATATTTAAATGAATTAAAATTATTCCAACTCAAAAAAATCTACATGCAGCATCAAAATCAAAACTTCATTCCATCAGTTATAGTTATTTTACATATTAGAAATTATTATTTTGCTTTTTTTAAAGGACTTTACAAAGAGAGATGCCACATCTTCCTTGATATTGGCATTCTTTCCATGTCTTTTAATGGCCACCAACCTGGCCTTACACAGTGACTCTGCTGTGTTAGTACTACTGCACTTATTGTAAATGGTATCAGGAGCCATAGCACACATTCTGTGAAAAAGCAATACTTATTCTTTAATTCTATGCTCTGTTTGGAGACTGTCAGTTTTTAGTAATTAAAATAGAGTTGAAGGAAGGGTAAAAACCATGCTTCTTTTTTTTTTTTTTTTTTTATGAGATGGAATCTCGCTGTGTCGCCCAGGCTGGACTGCAGTGGCGCAATCTCGCCTCACTGCAAGCTCCGCCTCCCGGGTTCACGCCATCCTCCTGCCTCAGCCTCTCCGAGTAGCTGGGACTACAGGCACCCGCCACCACGCCCGGCTAATTTTTTGTATTTTTTAGTAGAGACAGGGTTTCACTGTGGTCTCGATCTCCTGACCTCGTGATCCGCCCGCCTCGGCCTCCCAAAGTGCTGGGATTACAAGCGTGAGCCACCGCGCCTGGCCAAAACCATGCTTCTTAAAAGATATGGAAATAAACCTACCCACTATTTTTTGATGTTGAAGAGAAATTTCCACTGAGTTGAATAAAATAAGTTTTAAAGCTTCGAAAAAAAAAGGAGTAGGAATCGGCAGAGTTCATCTTAATTTCTTCCACATCTTAGCCCAGGTATACAGACTTATTTTCTCACGATTCAAAATCCCCAAGATAGGGAAAGTCATGGCTTGGTTGTCTCAGAAGATACTGTTGTTTTGTAAGTACTAGGCTGGAGAAGGAGTGCATTTGTACAAGTATGAATGGGAGGGGCAGAAAGATGCTTTAGAATGATAGTCAACTATTTAGAAGCAATGTGTTGAAATTAAAGCCATCCAAAACAAAACAAAGATTGTCCTCATGGGGCCATTAACTGGTTCTTTCTATTCAAGAGGAGACTGCCTGTGGCTGCCTCTTTCTTCCTGAGTCTCCTTCTGTCCCAGAGTCCTGGAAGACATTCTGGTTGGATACCTGAAAACACATCTTAGTGCCAGAAGGAAAATTGAGTAAAAAGCTTCAAAGGGGAGGGGGGAACCCTACCAGGCTCCAAGCAGACTTCATTAGCACATAACTCTGCTCCTTTCTAAAATGTATACATCAGATTATCTTATTTTGTGTATTTATGTATTCATAAATTTACTTTTTATTTGATATTTGTTTGTTTGTTTTTAAATACATCTGCTTCTAACTCTGGCAGGACATGAATCCAGAAGCCATGAAACTTTATTTTGACCACCATGAATGATAATAATATTACTCTCTTATAAGTGATTAGAATAATATTACTATCTTACAAGTGATTACTGTCTTACTGGTGATTCAATTTAATCAGTGCATTTAACATAGTTTGAATATTGTGAGGCACGTAGACCTTAATAAATGTTTGTCATTGTTTTTGACTAGACCAGAGACACAACTGCTGAGTTGTCGAAAATCAGACTTCTTAGATTTCTTGACCATACCGAGGTCTTTATACAATTGTTTTCTATATACAGAGCTGTTTGAAAGTTTTTCTTGCCTTAATTCCACTATGTTTCAATGGAGTCCAAGGGAAACAAAACAATGTATTGAACAGAAAATCAGTTGTTTAGTCCACTATCTAGTTGTATGAATTTCAGTGCTACTGATAGGCATATACCTCATTTAGGTAACTCAACACACTTATATTCTTACCTCCACTTAACTTTTATTTATTTGTTTATTTGTTTATTTATTTATTTTTATTTTTATTGAGACAGAGTCTCCCTCTGTGTCCCAGGCTGGAGCTCAGTGACGCGATCTCAGCTCACTGCAACCTCTGCCTCCCGGGTTCAAGCAATTCTCATGCCTCAGCCTCCGGAGTAGCTGAGACTACAGGTGTGTGCCACCATGCCCAGCTAATTTTTTTTGTATCTTTAGTAGAGACAGAGTTTCGCCTTGTTGGCCAGGCTGTTCTCGGACCCATGACCTCACATGATCCACCTGCCTCGGCCTCCCAAATTGTTGGGATTACAGGTGTGAACCACCGTGCCCAGTCCTCCACTTATTTTTTAAAACAGAAGTGGTAAAATTCAAGCCATTTCAACAGAAAAACCAAATGTGCATGGTTGATATGTTCTGTTTCCCAAATTTATATTTGATAACTTGTTTAATTTTCAAAACAGCCTTAAACAATAGATATTTTAATCCCTACTTTATAAATGAGTAAATTGATTTTCAGAGAAGTTAAATAATATTGCAAAGATTAAAAATGAGTAGATTATGAAGCTTGAGTTTAAACAAGGATTACAATCCTATGTTTTATCTATTAAAATATACTGATTTTAATATTCTGCTAGATTAGATTTTTTATTTTTTGAGAGGGAAAAGAGTTTATACCCTGTATTTATAGTACTGTAAGCATTTTTATTATTGTTTATCATTTTCTTAGAACCATTTCATTTTTTATTTTTCATATTTAACTCCATAAAATTATGCTTAAATTACCCACTAGATTTTTTTCTCCCTCATATAGATCTGAATTGATATTAAGAAAAGTAAAACATTCTTCTTATGTTCAAATATTTTGGTATCTTTGAATATTCCCCTTGAGGGGTTCTCTTTCTCTATACCTCATAAATCATCTAATTGCTATCCGATTTTGTCATGCTAAGTAGTTACAGATACATCACTAAGTGACTGTGATTTATAGTTCTGCTAGGTTATCTCTGATGGCAAATTTGCTTTAATGTCTTCTTTCATAGGACTAAGCACCTTTTATTAGTGATGTCTAAAAGTTTTTAAAAATTGAATAATACATTTTTAAAAATCATAGCATCTAATCAGAACTTTTTTGGTGTATTCCATTAGACTGCATGTGTGTGTGTGTGTGTGTGTGTGTGTGTGTGTGTGTGTTATTTCTGACTTCTGACAAATATGCTAAATAAGTTTCCATTCATTGACCTTAAAAATATATTACAAAAACTGAGCCCAATGGCTCACACCTGTAATCCCAGCCCTTTGGGAGGCTGAGGCAAAAGGAATACTTGAGCCCAGGAGTTTAAGAACAGCCTAGGCAACAAAACAAGACCCTGTCTCTACAAATTAATAATAATAAAAGTCCCCAGTCGTGGTGGTGCTCACCTATAGTCCTAGCTACTTGCCAGGCTGAGGCAGAAGGATTGCTTGAGCCCAGGAGTTAAAGGTTGCAATGAGCTATGATCATGCCACTGCGCTTCAGGCCTGGGTAACAGAGCAAGACTCTGTCTTAAAAAAGAAAAAAAAAGTGAAAGTATATAATACAATCATTCCTAGGTAAGCCAGAAAAACAAAGGATTTCTATACTGTCTTTTCAACTCTGATCGAGTTTTGTTAAGTTTTCTAAAAATTTGTTTTAGCGAGGTGTTCATATTGTTCTTTTACATTTTAATTAAAATAATTGACTATTATAAAGATATATCAAAATGTTTTGAAAGAAACAAGAAGTACACCATCCTGGCAAACTAATTATTTTAATGAGCTATTTAAGAGTATTATTTTCTCATGTTTAATGCTTTTCAATATGGTGATGTGTATAATAATTTGGACTGCTGGAATCCATGCCTCAGAACAAAATTTGACTTTGTAGTATAAAGTATAAGAGCAATGTATCCTCTAAAATATATCACAAAGTCTTGAAAAAAATTATTGACAGTCTATGTGATTACGTACTTTTTGCAAACTTTATTCTCGTATTTCAGGGATACTGTTTGATGAAGTGTCGTCTTTGGGGAAATGTCTGATTTCACGTAAAAACAGCTTCTACACACCACATTCCATCTGTCTCATATTCAGCCTCTCTTATATTTGAGTCTATATTGTGCTTTAGCCCTGTCTCTTTACACTAATACCTACCAGTCAACGAGAGGTTCCCTAGAAACAGTACCAAGATAGGGATTTGAGGGTCCATGGTTTATTGAGTGTGCTCTTCACAAAATGCTGTAAAGAAGGAGTAAAGGAAGAAGGAAAATAGGCTCTGAGCAAGAATGGGGTTTCAGGAAAATTCTAGCATTGATCTGGTCTACAGGGGGGAGGTTCTAGACCTTAGTCCAGAGTTGTCCCCTTTACTCTGTCTGGACATCTGTCAGTCCCACTTCTATTATAGTATGGTGTGAATAATCCCAATCTCTGTTACGTGTGCTTATGAATACATTTGTAAATATATTGTTAAAATTGAATGTATTTTTGTGTACATGTTTTCTTGAGATTTTGTTTTAATGTCTTTCTTAACATGCCTTAAGGACATTGTCAGTATATATATAATATTATATATGATATAATATAAGAAGAATGAAGTAGATCTACATATATTTTAGGTCTATTTATAATATATATATAAATCAAATATATAACATATATAGAATTTTATATATTATATGTTATTTTTATATGTTATTTTTGTATGAATTTTAATGCTACTGATAGGCATATACCTCACTTAGGTAACCCAACACACTTGGAGAAGTTATAGCCGTAGTATAACATAACTATACCTTGGAATATACAACCATTAAGAAGAATGAAGTAGACCATTGATGAACATAAATTATTTACAAAATTTTTTGTAAAAAATTTACAAATTTACAAATGTAAGTACAAAATCTGAAACAATGAATAGTATTTTATCTTTATTTTGTGAATCTTTCTATAGAGACACAATAAAGTGGTAATAGATGAGCATAGACTGCATGGATCAAAGGGTAATCAAATTTTGTTTTATTTTTATTGTTTATTTTTTCAAAATTACCATTTTGAAATTTATCAAAGCAATTATTTTCTAATAAGGTAGAAATAATGCCAAAAATCTTAACTGATCAAATGACAATAAAAATCTAACATAATAATAAAATAAAAAACAAACAAAACCCTCTATAGAACAATTTTGAAATATTTATTAAACATGTCTAGCAAAAAAGGGGGATATAAAGTGAAATTTAGAAAGTTCTAAAAAAGTGACAATGGAAAGCTACATATCAGGATGTGTCAGGTACAATTTAAGCAAAGCACAATAAAAAAATAGCATTAAACATTATATGAAAAAATAAAAGAATAAAGAAGAATGAAGGTACAAATTTTAAGTTAGAAAACCAACAAAAAAAAGAAATTGGAAGTTAGAAATTAATAAAAACATAGGCATATATTAATTAGAAATAAGAAAAACTAAAGAACCAATAATTCAGTAGAAATCATTTAAAATCGTCAAAGAGACAAACTGGGAAAATGTGTCAACAAAAAAGGGAAAAAGCACAAATATATAAAATATGAAATAAGGAAAATAACCATTGGAACTAAGAATTTTAAAAATTTATCAAAACTTCATAATCCATGCATATAAATTTAAAAACATGTTGTAATAGATAATTTCGTAGGAAAAATATAATTTTTCAAAATCAACTACTAAAAGAAACCAAACGTAGTTAGAAAATTTTCGTACAAGAAATACAGAATTATCAATTTATCAATAAACACCAGGAACAAGAAGTTACACATGGGGAATTCTATCAAAACTTCATTTTTATCCAAATTATCACTGAAATGATAATCTTGTGTTAATTTGCATTTAAAACTGTTAATTAAGTTTATTGTCTTTTCATTTATTTATGGTTCATGTCATTTGACTATTTGTATAGATATTGTTTGTCTGCTGCAGATGTTGCAGATATTTCATTCCTGTCGTTATGTGCTTTTTAACATTGTTTATGGCTATTTTTAAACAGAAGTGTTCAATAGTAATCAACCCTGCAGTCTTTTTCTTTGTGGTTTTGGGTTTGTGTTCTTGCCTACGAAGGCCTTCTTCACCACAAATGGTAAAATAAGTTCCCTATATTTTCTTGCCATTCAAGAGTATTTTAAATAATTGGTTCTGAAATTCATGTAAGATACATTATTATGCATTTTGTGGTATAAGGATCTCATCTTGGTCCTTTCCTTGTATATAATCAATTGCCCCAATACTATAATTAATATTTTCAATACTAATTTGATATCTTTAACATAATTATATATGGCATCTACATATCTTCTCTGATCTGTCTGTGGATTCTATTTTGTTTACTTATTTTTCATCTTTTCTAGTCACTGATTAATATTGTATTTCACACCTTTGTAGTATTCTTCAGTAATTTTTCTTACTCCTATGAAATAAATACATGAATAAAAGATAAAAATGAGATAGCAGAAATTGCAGTAGAATTATAAGGAAATGCAATTGTTCATGGCGCTATTATAATACACTCAACTGCCAGTTTCAGAAATAGATACCACTTTTTATTTTATTTTATTTTTTCTTAGGGTATATTTTTAAATGAGACAGAGAAACCTCAAAGTATTGATATATCAACTTTAAGCATTATTTTTATTTTTATTTCCTGACTATTTACTTTGCTTGGATTCTCCATACCTCCTCCTCTTCATCTCAATATATTCACCTTGCCATTTTTAGTTTCTTTTTTGGTTACCTGGCACTTCAAAGAATATAGTTGTTTCTGTATTTTTGTTCCATTCACTATAGACATTATTTCAAATCCTGACTGAAAGATGAGGATATTAGAAATTCTAAAACTCATCCTCTTTTATCCTCCACCTTCTTTCAGTTCTTTACTGACTTTTTATTTTCACTGTATAGGCTGATTCTAAGTCAAATACTAATAAGCATTATTTTGACTACATAAATATTGCTTACTACAGAACAAAAATAGAGTAGGTAATAGTGTTATACCTTCTTTCTTGTGTTGATTTTTAAAGTGTTTTGGCTATTTTTTTTCTTTCACAATACCTTTTTTAAAAAATCAAAACCCATTAATTCTTCTAATATTTTCAGACTGCTATCAGATCTATGAATTCTCTCTTTTCCTTGACAACACTTGTGTGAATCTTCTACCTCCTGTTCCCATCTGGACCCAGTGAGTTCTGGACCTACTCTTTATACCAGGATTTCTCCTTATTCCGTTTGAGCAGATTCTCTTTTTCCTAAGTCTCGTGTATTTCACTTTCTTGTTTATTCTTTTATCACTACCTCAATTCATCTGGTAGGAAATTCCTTGTAGGTCTTATATATTCATATTTTGTTTTCATAATTTATTTTACACTAAATTCTATATTCCTTTGGTGCTTTTAAAAAATGTAATGCCATTGTGATTCTAAGCCTTTGTAAGTAATCAGCTTCCTTTTCCCCTTTTTCTCTCCGTCTTTTGGAAAGCTTCAAAAGATGGTTGGTTTGTTGGTTTCCAGGCTTTTGAAATTTCATGGTAACGTATCTTAGTGTGAGTCTATTTTGTTTAATTTGCTTAATATTTAATGATATTTTTCATTTTATAAATTTATATGTTTCCTTTAATAACAATTATACGAGTAATATTTGCATAGCCAGCAGCTATTCAAAGTGCTTTGTATATCTAAACTTATGTAATTCTCAGAGCATCCTAAGGAAAATACTTCAATTATCTCTTTTTTAAAGATAAGGAAACTTAGGAACACAGAGGTTGAGTAATTTGCTGGAGGTTGTACAATTACTTATTGATAGATGGAACTTAACCCAGGAAATCTGTTTTTAGATTCTCTGCACGTAAACAGTAAACATGCCTTTTGTCCAAATAAAATATCTTATATTCTTTGTTTGATGATTACCTCTTTATTCCATCAGCTCTCTCTTCCTGGAACTCCTGTTATTCAGATTTGGGACCTCTTGGGAATAAATTGTAATTCTGTAATATTTTTCTCCTATTCTCTATCACTTTTAGCTCTATGTTTAGAAAAACTTCTTTATGATCCGTGTATTGAAATATTTTATTGCCAAAATGTTTCTTTTCTTCTTTTAATGAAATCAAATTACATCTAGTCAAATGCATAGACCTTGACTGCACAGTTTGCCGAGTTTTTAATTCCCTCATAAGGAAATCAACATATGGAATATTGTAATTGCTCTGGAATGTTTCCTTGTAGCTTTTTCTAGTCAATCTCCCTGTTATTCCACATGTAACTGGTGTCCTGATTTCTAATTCCACAGAGTACTAGTAACTATTCTTGAATTTCATGAAAAGGGAGCCATAAAATATATATATTTTGTATCTGGCTTTTTCATTTGCATAATACTTTTTGTTATTCGTCTATATAATTACCACTATTTGCTCATGTTTATTACTGAATAGTAATGTACTTCATGAATATACCATCATTTGTAAATACATTATTCTATTGATGAACATTTTGGGATAGTTTTCAGTTTTAGGTTATTTTTAATAATGCTACTATGTATATTTGTATGCAAGTCTTTGTATGGACATATGCTTTAATTTTTCCTGGGTAAATAGTGAGGAGCAGAAAATTTAGGTCATATGGTGGGTGTATGCTTAACTTTAAAAATATTTGTTTAATTGACAAATTAAAGTTTTATATATTTCCGTTGTACAACATGATGTTTTAAATTATGTATACATTGTGGAATGACTAAATAGAGCCAATTAGCATATGTATTAACTTTTTAAGAAACATTCAAATTCTTATTCAGAATGTTTTTACCATTTACATTCTGTCTAGCAGTGTCTCAGCATTCCAGTTGTTCCAAATTTTCACCAACACCTGGTGTGATCAGTCTCTTGAAATTTTAGACATTCTAATAGGTATATAGTGGTATTATATCATGGTTTCAATCTACATTTCCCTATTAACTAATGGTAAGCATTTTTAAGGTGCTTACTTGACATTTATGTATCTTTTTACGTAGAAACTGTCAAATCTTTTGCTCATTTTCTTCAAATTGGTTTGCATGTTTGTTTTATTGAGTTTTGGGTGTTTGTTATATCTGGATATAATTTCTTTATTAGTTATACTATTTATAATACTTGATATTTTCCCCCAACATATGGCTTGTCTTTTTGTCTTTTTGTTTTCTTAAGAGCAAAAGTTTCTACTTTTGATAAAGTCATACGTATTTTATGGAGCATGGTTTTAGCGTCATATCCAGTAAGCACTGGCCTTAACCTAGGGTTAAACATAATTTCTATTCTGTTTTCTTCTTAAAAAGTTTATAATTTTAGATTTTACACTTATGTTTATGATTCATTTTAAGTAACTTAAAATATGGAATAAAATATGGATCAAAGAGAATTTTTGTGTTAGTTTGTTTTGCATAGGATTTTTAATGGTTCCAGAAATATTAGTTAAAAAATGATCTTTTCCCCACTGTAATACCTTTACAATTTTGTCAAATATCCATTTGCTATATAGGTTTGGATCTATTTCTGGACACTCCAATCTGCTCTAGTGATTTATTTTCACTTATCATTATACTAAACTTCCACTGCCTTGATTATTATAATTTTATAATATATTTTCAAATCAGGCAGTATAAATCCTCTTAGTTTTTTTTTTTTTTTTTTTAATTAAAGTTGCTTTGGCTATTCTAGGCCATTTTGATTTCTTTACAAATTTTAAAATTAGTTTGCAATTTCTTCAAAACTCTGATGCAATATCATCTTAAAGCCTTTGAAACTGCAGATCATAAATGCAGTATGCCTTTCCAGGTATTTGAGTCTACATTTTTTTTCTCAACACTGTTTATTTTTTAGTGTATTTGTCTTACACACATTTTTGAATTTATTTTAGAAATTTTCTATTTTATGCTACAAAAAATGGTGTTATATATTTAATTTATATTTTCAATTGTCCTTTGCTAGAGACAAAATTGATTTTTCCACATTTATCTTGTATCTTGTAACGTTAACTCTCTCCACTTAACAGTAGGATAATCAACAAAGTAGTTTTTGTGTAGATACCTACAGTTCTGCAGTCATTTCAAACAGTCAAGCAGTCATTTCATCTGCAAGTAAAGAGTTTTACTTCTTTCATTATATGTTGTATAGTGCTGCATAAAAAAGTATTTCAAAATGTGGTGGTTTAAAACAACAGTGGCTTATCATTGCTTATAATTTGGGTGTTGGTGAGGTGATTTTTCTACCATTTTTGCTTAAGCTTATTCATGTGGCTGCATAAAAATTGCCTATGAGTTCTCCAATTTCTACAGACAGGTAACAGGCTAAAAAATTTACTTAGGTAAAAATATGATGCATTCCTTATGGAAAAGGAAAGAAACCTAAGACTTCTTGATGAAAGGAGTTACAAAATAATATTTCCATATTTAATCTACCAGAATATGAATGTATCACTTTTTACTACATGTTACATGATTTTACTTATGAATTTGTTAAATAAATTTTGCTGTGTATTTTTTAAGGATTTTGTCTATTTAATCAAATGTGTTGGCAAAAAAATTGCTTATAATATTCATGTAATAGTCATTATATGTCTGCAGAATCTGTGGAGGCACTCCATCTTTTTGTTGATATTAGTCATTTATCCCTCCTTTCCACTTGATCAGTCTTGCAAGGAGGTTATTATTTTTATTAGTCTTTTGAAGAATCAACTTTTGTCTTTGTTGATTTTCCATGCTGTTTGCCTGTTTTCTATTGTAATGATTTGTGCTATTTACTTATTTATTCTTTGTACTTATTTTTGCTTTATTGCGTTCTTTTATCATTGTTTTTTAAAAAGACACGTTAGATTATTTTTAATAAAAGCATTACAAACTATAACTTTACTATTTAGCATTTGTTTAGGATATTTCACTTATTTTTATACATTATCTTTTAAATATCATTACTTAAAAATATGTTCTTTTTAAATGTTTTTTTCTGTAACTCATAATTTAGAATTATATTATTTAATCTTTAAATATTTGAGAATTTCTAGATACATTTTTTCATGTATTTCTAATTCAATTTTTTTATTTTTTTGAAGCCAGAAAACATACTCTGTGGGTTTCAATTCCTTGGACTTGATTGAGACTTGTTTCATGGTTCAGCATATGGTCTGCCTTGGTAAGTGTTCCATCTGCACTTGAAAAGAAAGTACTTGTTACTATACTTGAAAATAATGGTCAACAAATTAAGTCATGATATTTGGAAGTGTTCAAATAATGTTCATCATTATATTTTTCCCTATTACTATTGACAAAGGAGTATTAAAGTCTTGAAGTGTGATGGTAGATTTGTCTATTTTTTTCATAAGTTTGTTAGTTGATAAAAGTGGTTAGACTATAGATATATTTTAAATACACAGAATTTGGAATTGTTATTTACTTCTTTGGGAAAGACTGCTGTATGGTATTGTCTGACAGTGGTTTCAAGGAAGAAAAGTAATTGAAATTGAGAAGCTTGAGGGACTAGACTTTTAGAAAAATTGTCAAAGTGAATGTGTTATCCCTGTGATTGGACTCAAATAGTTCTAGTAGAAATCTTTTTTTATTAATTATCCTTCTGAAAATTTCTTTAGTTCTTGTATAGTCAGATAGAAATGTATCGTTCAATTTGTTGATATATTCCTTGAATTTCCTTTTATGTTATCTTCTATTTGACCTTACCTAAGTCTCTTAAATGCCTTAAAGTGAAGTGCTTGATTGTTTCTTTTCATTTCTACCTGGTGCCAATAGTTCTCTGATCTATACAAACTATGAGCTTATAAATCACAAAATATCTGCATTGAAAGGAACATCAGAGATATTATAATCTGACTGCAATTTAATCGTAAGAATTCCTACTACAAAATCCCCTCATTGAAATGTCCAGTCTTTGCTAATACACTTCCAGTGACAAGGATGCATTCTGCCTTGAGACAGCCAGTTCCTCAGTTGATCTACTATTAAATACTCAACATTGACTTAAAATTTGCGTTACTTTTAAAATTAATCAGAATGCAGGTCTGTAATTTTAAGAAAATGTCATATATTTAAAAATTTCAATGTATAAAAGAAAAACTCATGAGGATAATAATTTGCAGTGTGATAGTGCATAGTTTAGAGTGTCTGTGCACACAAGTATATGCAGATATGCACACACTAACAAGTCTATGCATTAGACTCCTGTTTCCAGTGCAGTTGGACAGGATTTATCTAAGGATAGGGCAGGATATTATAAAGATTCAAATAAAGTTCAACCAAAAACTTGGTTAAGCAAAAATCAAGGAATAAATGTTTGTGTAAATGAGTGGGTTTTTTATTGGTTTATTTCACTGAAAATCTTGTTGATAAATCTCACAAATGTCCCAGTTGTAGTCCTTGTACAAAGACTACAAATATACGAAAATTTTTCCAGAGAAACATCGTGTTAATATTTGCTCTACCGTCAGAAGTGCTGAGAATAGACCAGAAAAAACAGTAAGTGTCCACAAAAGTGGACAAGAGTTTGTAACAATGAATGGAAGGGAAATTACAATGAAAGGAAACAGTGAAATCAATCAATGGCCTATTTTGTTCTCAGTTGGTTCCCAAGGGACTTGATACAGCAGCAGAAATGTGGCATCAGTAGCCATGGTCTTGTTCTCAAATTACATTATTAAATTGGTGACAAGAGTTTCAGACATAAATAAAATAATAAATTCAGGCGACACAGCTCAACTTGTGTTTTCTAGGAGATAGATACCATTTCATAACTCTTATTATGCAACAATGACATATACATTCTGCATCTATAAAAATGCTATTTCCTTGACATACGTTTATTATGCAATACAATATAATATGTAATTTAGTTCACTGTTTATATAAAGCCTGATGCTGCAAGTATCATAGTTGGTGAGTTAACTGTCATTGATTATATAATGGTGTTAAAACAATTTTAGTGAACAGCTTTTATCTGTTATAATCATTTATATTACCTTTTTCTCTCTCAAAAATACTGATTCCGTTAAACTGACACTAAGATCCACTGCTTCAAGATTAAATATTTAATACTAGTTTGTTTATATTGTTCCACAAACATTCCTGTTTTTTCTCAAAATAGGTCATCTTATTTCATAATAATCTTATTTAAATAGCAGACTTTTTTGCACTATCGTGAAGTGGAAGTCTCTAAGCATTTCTCACGGTTCCTTGGTGGAATGGTCACTTAATGATCAAATTAGAGCTCACTCAACCAGATCTGTGGTAACAACAGTTAGTAGGCTGCAGTCAGTTCTCCTGCTCAGATTTACAGAGCACCCAGGTGGAGTTCATTACCGTGAATCACCCAGCATGGTCCCCTGGCAGCAGATTACGAAAACAGTTTAAATTAGACATGGCTGCACTGCGAAACCCATTCCTCGTTCAAAATGTAAGGACCTCCTACGCTTAGCCACATATATCTTATCTGTAGCTGCCTTCTATCCAGGGAGGTCTCTATTACTATTTGCTGCTGTATTTGTACAATACCTAAAATATTTATAAATCTGAATGCTAAAAAATTACAGATTTGCAGCTAATACATTCCACAGCTGCATGTTTTTGGTTTGCAAATTTATAACTGGGAATTTACTACTACTAACAAAGTCCAGCTTTTGAACAATTGGATATATTTCTCCAACTTGGTATATTGCCCAATACCTGTTATTCTCACTCCCCAGGCTGGGATGGCTGCAATGGTGGTACAGCCTCTGGGGAGGGAGGAGGGATAGATGGATGAAACTATTTGCCATCAGTCACCAACAGCCCCTCTGGCTGATTAAGTAGCAGGTGTTAATAGGAACCCAAGGGAGTGCTCTCCAGTTCCCTTTAGCTAGAATGATAGTGACATGATTCAAGGCCTGAAGGGTTTAGGGACCTTTGAGGGAGGGGGAAGGGAAGTGGACTTGTAAAGCGGGAAATATTAGCGTGGTATGTTGTTTTGAAAGGCTTCTCCTAATGTTAAGATGATTTGCAGCTTTGAAGACTTAAATAATGAAAATTCTGATACAGATGTTCCAGTCATTAAAGAAAGAATGAGGAAATATTATAACCTTTAAAAGAACTGCTCATACTCTATAATTTTGTTCTCATTGAAGCTTTACTGAAAACACTATTATAAGATTTAATTATTGTTTTTAACAGTCATTTATTATATAGATAGGCAACAAAGTATACATCATGAAAATAACGTGAAAAGATGCCATAGACTTTTCAAAATAGCAAAATATATGTTCATACAGAAAATGCACAAAGAATCAATAGATGTGATTGATATTCTGAGTCAGTGATAATTATTAAACTATAATAAACCTCAGATTTTGTTTTCTCTATAAAATTCATTTGTTTCTTTCCTTTGTCTCAGAGGAGGTTTTTAATATCAAAGTTTTAAATTTGACATATATAGTATTAAAATATGTTAAGAACTTTATTGATGTTTAACAGAAAGATGTGCATATTATAAACATGTAATAAAATTAATTTATACAAAATGAATATGCCCATGTAACCACCAGATACGACATCATCAGTACCCGCAACACTGTCATTCTAACAGCACTGATTAATTTGATACTTGATATAAATGGAGCAATACATCATATATTCTTTTGTGTCTTGCTTATTTTACATAACATTTGTGAGTCATAAATATTGTGTGCAGTTATAGTTTTTAAAAAATTATTTAAAATTATTATTTTGTACAGTATACTATAGTATATATAATATGTAGTATATATAATATACTACACATATTTTGCATAGTATGTAATTGGATAACTATATCATTATTTACACATTGTAAAGTTAATTGCCATTGAGTCATTTCCAAATGGAAGATACTAAGTATAATGTTGTTATGAGTATTCTAATGTATGTCTTTTGGTAAGGATAGGTACATATTCTATTTGGTATAAACCTAGGATTGGAATTGCTGAGTCATAGCATATGCATATGTTAAACTTTAGTAGATGTTACCAAAGACTACTTTCCTACCAATGTCTAATATTTCTGGTTTCTCTGTATTCTTGCCAAAATTTATTTTCTGTCTCTTTAATTTTAGCAGTTCTAATGAGTGTATAATGGCACCTTGTTGCATTTTTAATGTGCATTTCCCCAATAATGAATGAAATTAATCACTTTTTCTTATATGTATTGGCCATCAGATATTCCCTTTTAAAAAACGTCTGTTCAAGTCTTTTGCCCATTTCTTATTGGGCTTTCTATCTTTTCATTCTTGATGCATAACAATTCTTGATATATTCTAGATAGAAGATCTTCTTGGATATGGGAATTGAGAGTATCTTCTCTCACTCCGAGGCTTGCATTTTCACATTCTTAATGACATAATTTGTATTAAGAATATATTCACTTGATATAGTTCATTTATTACTATTTTAATATTATTGGTACAATTGTACTTTTGGTAATGTTACAGAAAATTAACATTTAATTCAGATGAGCTACTATGAAATCTGGAAGATATAAAAAAAATGTAAGGTTTTGGAAAGTGACCAAAGTAAAAAACAATCTGGAAGACAGTCAATCTATAAAAATTGAGAACTTCATTGGGTCAGATAACCTGTGACAGTCTCTGGTCCACATTGCATAAACCTGCTAAAGCGGAAGCAGAAATTCGCATCTTACTAGCATTCATGTTAGGAGGCCGAGGATGGAATCCAGGGTTTCTAGAGTGCCTAGGAAGTGAGGAGAAAATCCCAGAAAGGGAGGAGACGTGAATGGGGAAACCCAAATCCACCTCAGCTCTTAGAGGCCTTTCAACTAAGTAGGCATAGTGGAGACTCCAAGAAGCCCCTCGGAAGGCAGCAACTGAAAGACTGAGGTAAGTGAATGAAGGTCTCAACACTTATACAACAGAAGGAAAGAAAGAAGTTTATAGTTTTAGTCCAGCCAAATTAAAACTCGTTAGTGAAAGATAATAGAAGCTAGAATTTCTACAAAGTATCTGATAGAAAAAAATGAGGTGTCATGAGAAGTAGCAAAATTTAGCCCATAGTCAAGAAAAGACAAAGCAATCCATAAAAAGAAAATCAAAATGAAAAGATGTCATAATTATCAGACTGAGATTTTAAAGTAATTATTATTAATGTCTAAGAAAACCTTGGTTATAAAGATTGAAGAGATGGGAAACTTCAGCATAGAAATGAAATACATAAGAAAGATTAATGTAACCACCCAACAGGTTCACCTTGTCCATTGCCTAGACAGAGCCAATTTATCAAGACAGGGGAATTGTGATGGAGAAATGTAATTCTCACAGAGCCAGCTGTGTGGAAGACTGAAGTTTTATTATTATTCAAATCAGTCTCCCCAAGCATTATGGAATGGAGTTTTTAAGGAGAATTTGGAGGTTGGGGGCTCTGGAAGTGGGAAGTGCTGATTGGTAGCGCTGGAGATGGAATCATAGGGGATGTAAGTGAGTTTTTTGTTTGTTTGTTTGTTTGTTTGCTGTCTTCTGTTCCTGGGTGGGATTACAGAACCAGTTGAGCCAGATTACCAGTCTGCATGGTGTCAGCCAGTGCATCAAGTACAGGGTCTGCAAAATATCTCAAGTACTCATCTTAGATGTTACAATAGTGATGTTATTCCCTAGGAACAATTTCGGGAAGTTCAGACTCTTGCAGCCAGAGGCTGCATGGTGCTTAAATTATAACTTCTAATCTTGTAGCTAATTTGTTAGTCCTACAAAGGAAAATTGGTCCTCAGACAAGATTTTTTGTTTGTTTGTTTGTTTTTGGAAAGGACTATTATCATCTTTCTTTCAGAGTTAAACTATAAGCTAAATTCCTTCCCAAGTTTAGTTTAGCCTATGCCCAAAAATGAACAAGGACAGCTTAGAGATCAGAAGCCAGATGGAGTCAGTTAGTTCTGATCTCTTTCACTGTCATAATTTCCTAAGTTATGATTTTTGTAAAAGTAGTTCCATTTAATGGATATTCTAGAACTTAAAGGTACATTATTTGATTTTTTTTAAAAGATTGCATTTAAAAGCAATTAAAGATGGCAAATAAGAAGGTAGTAAAACTTGGGCCGGGGGCTGTTGCTCACACCTGTAAGCCCAGCACTTTGGGAGGCCGAGGCAGGCAGATCACGAGTTCAAGAGATCGAGAACATCCTTGCCGACATGGTGAAGCCCTGTCTCTACTAAAAGTACAAAAATTAGCCAAGTGTGGTGGTGTGCACCTGTAGTCCCAGCTGCTTGGGAGGCTGAGGCAGGAGAATTGCTTGAACCCAGGAGGCAGAGGTTGCAGTGAGCCGAGATTGTGCCACTGCACTCCAGCCTGGAGACAGAGCAAGACTCCAAATCAAACAAACAAAAAAAGGTAATAAAACTTGAAGGTAGATTAATAGAAACCATACTGCTCAAAAAAGACAGATAAAGGAAAATAATAATAATGATAATAATATTAATAAAGCCCAATGTCATGTGAAATATATCAAGTTGTCTAACGAGTATGTAATTAAGAGTCTCAGAGGTGAGAAAGTAGAGTATGGATCATCAATAGTATTTTAAGAAATAATAGCTAAAAATTACCCAAATTAGGTGAAAAACATAAATCGAAACATCCGAGAACCTTACCCAAATACAAGCAAGTCAAATGCTAGTGTTAAAAGAAAATCTTCAGCTGAATTAAATTTAAAGATGCTTAATTGAGCAATCAATGATTCACAAATCAGGCAGCCCCCAGAATCACAGCAGATTCAGAGACTCCAGCACAGCTACGGGTGCTAAAAAATTTATAGACAAAAGAAGGAAGTGATGTACAGAAATCAGAAGTGAGGTACAGAAACAACTGGATTGGTTACAGCTCAGCGTTTGCTTTATTTGAACACAGTTCGAACACTCGGCAGTCTATGAGTGGTTGAAGTACGGCTGCTGGGATTGCCCAATACTCAGCTATTGTTACAGGCACATACTCTTAAGTTAGGTTTTCAATCTTGTCTACCTAATAAGTTAGATTACAGTTCATCCACAAAGTCTCAAATATATAAATACAGCGTTCTTCTCAGGCCATATTCGATTCGCTTTAACGCAAGAATAAGCACAACTAGGCACATTTTGAAGTCAACAAATACAAAGAAAACCTTGAAAGTGGAGAGAGACAAATGACAAATTACATATAGTTAAGGAACACTATGAATGGTGGCTGAGAAAAAGTTGAAACCTGTAGACAATAAAATGATATCTTTAAAGTGCTGACTAAAAAATAAAATTGGAATTCTGTATACAGTGAAAATCTTCAAAAACGTAGGTGAGTTCATTAGTTTCCTATTCCTGCTCTAACAAATTATCACAAAGTCAATGGTTTGAAACAACACGAAAGGTTTTATCTTAAGTTCTGGAGGTCAAAAGTCTGAAGTGGATGTCACTGGACTAAACTCAAGGTGTTTGCAGAATCACACTCCTTACAGAGGCTCGGCAGGTGGGGAAGGGATGCCATGGGGGAGAGTTAATTTTCTTGCCTTTTCTGGCTTCTAGGGCTGCCTACATTCTTCGGCTCATGGTCCTCTTAAACACCAGCAGTTGAATCATTCTGACCTCTATTTCTGTCTCACATCTTCTCTATGATTCTATGCATCCTTGTTTCACTTATAAGGACCCATGTGATTACACTGAGCACACCAGGAAAATTCATAATAACTACTCATTTTAAAATGCTTAATTATATTTACAAAGTTCCTTTTCCATGTAAATACCCTTATTTGTAGGAATTAGGAGGTGTATTAGCCTGTTTTCATGCTGCTGATAAAGACATACCCAAGACTGGGCAATTTACAAAGGAAAGAGTTTTAATGGAGAACTCACAGTTCCATGTGGCTGGGGAAGCCGCACAATCATGACAGGAGACAAGGAGGAGAAAGTCACATCTTACGTGGATGGCAGCAGGCAGAGAGAACTTGTGCAGGACAACTCTCATTTTTTAAAACCATCAGATCTCATGAGACCCATTCACTATCACAAGAACAGCACAGCAAAGACCCACCCACCCATACTTCAGTCATCTCCCACTGAGTCCCTCTCACAACATGTGGGAATTATGGGAGCTACAAGATGAGATTGGGTGGGGACACAGAGCCAAAGAGTATCAGGAGGTACACATCCTTTGAGGCCCTTCTTCTCCTATTCTTCCAATCGTGGTGAAATAAATACAATCAGGTAAATAAGAGAGAATTCCTGGACAGTATACCTTCAGTAAAAGAAATGTTAAAAAATTATTCAGCCTGAAAGAAAATTGCACCAGATAGAAATTCATATTTGAAGGAGAAATGAAGAACATTAGCAATGGTAAATATTTACTCTATTGGTAAACATAAAAGACGATGTTTTTTCTCTTAATTTTACAATTAGCCTTTTTGTACCTTATTTAAGGAATCATAGCCTATTCCAAGGTCATGTATTTTCTACAACTTGAATGTTTAAACATTAGGAGTTATATTTGTAATCCATCTAGAATATGTATCTGTGTCTCTATGTAAAGTGTGAAGTAAGCATTTGAATATACTTTTTTGGATATACTAAATTGGATATTCATGTGGAATCGTGGAGTTGTGATGTCAACTTAGTCATAAATCACATGACAGTTTACATTTTGTATTGTTTCTGGTCACTTAATTTTTCTCTCTCGGTCAGTTTCACTGTCTGTATGGTAATATAATACTGTCTTAATTAATATAGCTTTACTTCTTTACTTATGGTATTTTAGTCTTTTGTTACTGGTACTATAAATCTTCCATATTAGCACTTCTATAGTATTACCTTGATGACTCTTGACTTGTTAAATTTCAGCATAAATTTTTAAATCGGCCATTAAATTTACCAACATTTTTAGAAATTTGGTTAGGATTTTATTGAATCTACAGAATGATGTAGAAAGCTGCCATCTTTACAGTTTTGGCTGTAATCCATGCACATGACTATCTCTTCAGTTATTGAAGATTTCTTCAATTTTTCTTAATAACAGTTTAAAAATGAGAGTTTTAAACTTCATTTGGTGTACATTTGATAAATTTGTTACTAGACATTTGATATTTTTATAATGTAAATTGTACTACTTTTCATTTTTTAGAACTTTTATATTAAATTCGGGGTACAAGTGCAGGTTTGTTACATAGGTAAACTTGTGTCATGGGGAATGTTGAACAGATTATTTCATCACCCAGTTATTAAGCCTAGTACCCACTGTTTTTCCTGATTTTCTCCCTCCTCTCCACCTCCACCATCAAAAAGGCCACAATGTGTGCTGTTCCCCTCTGTGTGTCAGTGTGTTTTTATCATTTAGCTCCCACTTATAAGTGAGAACATGGGGTATTTGGCTTTCTGTTCCTGTGTTAGTTTCCTACGTATAATGGCCTCCAGCTCCATCCATGTCCCTGCAAAGGGCATGATTTTGTTAATTTTTATGGTTGCATAGTATTATATAGTGTACATGTACCACATTTTCTCTATTCAGTCTACTATTGATGGGCATTTAGGTTGATTTTATGTCTTTGCTATTGTGAATAGTGCTGTAATAAACATATGTGTGCATGTGTCTTTATAATGGAATGATTTATATTCCTTTGGGTATATAGCAAGTAATAGGGTTGCTGGGATGAATGAGATTTCTGTCTTTAGGTCTTTGAGGAATCACAACACTGTCTTCCACAATGGCTGAACTAATTTACACTCCCACCAATAGTGTACAAGCATTACTTTTTCTCCACACCTCATCAGCATTGGTTATTTTTTTTACTTTTTAATCATAGTTATTCTGACTGGTGTGAGATGGTATCTCATTGTGGTTTTGATTTGAATTTTTATCATGGCCACAAATGTTGAACTTTTTATCCATATACTTGTTGGCTGCATGTATGTCTTCTTTTGAAAATTGTCTGTTCATGTCTTTTGCCTACTTTTTTATGGGTTTTTTTGGCACATTTGTTCAAGTTTCTTATAGGTGCTGGATATTAGAGCTTTGTTGAATGCATAATTTGTAGGTTGTGCATTTACTCTGTTGATAGTTTCTTTTGCTGTGCAGAAACTCTTTAGGTATTACTTCTCATAATTATCTTAATAATTTATTGATTATTTATAAGTAAGATGGTTATACCAAAAAACACTAAAGGGAGTTTTTATACATGGAAATATTTATGACATCTCAGACATTTTTCACTTGAACTATTATAAATAACAATTATAGAGGTGTATCAAAAAGGCTTTTAATTGAAGAGTATTTACAATTAAATTATAACAGGAAGAATACTGTAAAAGTAAACAAATAAGTTCTTTTTGAAAAACAGGAATGTACAACATTCAAAGAGGCCCCAAAAATTAATAACTGTGTTACAGAATATGGAGAAGTCCTATTCCTGTGGCTCCATGACTGGAGACTAAGACAAAGTGGTTAAAAGAAAATGCAAATAGTCTACATTTTAACAGATAAGAAAATAATCTGTACATAGGTAGCCTATCCAGGGCTTTTTGGTGGTGTGTGCCACTGTCCTTGGCTCCCTTCACCAGCTTCTCCCTCCTGAGATGTCCTTAGCAAGGCAGTGTCCCCAAGTGAGCAGTGTAATAAACTGTTTCCATTTTGAAATGGAAAATAAAAAAGAAGAAAAGAAAGGTGTTGTGTAATTTACTTCACCACTGGAAGGCCTACAGTACATAATTGGGTAGCCAAAGGCAGATAGAGAAACAATTCCAAGAGCTGGCTCACCGAAAGAAGCCCTACTTCAACCAGTAACTGTGGCCTAAAAGGTATAGCCTATAACGCTCGCATAGGACATCAGAAACTACCCCAGACCCATTGCCACTGCTGAGCTCTGAATTTAGTTCTGCTACACCTACCACCACCAGAGATGATTCCATATGATTAAAAGGACCATACAATCCATCATCCATACCGAGACTCTTGAAAGTGAAACAGGTTAATAACATTAATAACTACACTGGGACAACAGGTATGAACCAAGGCTGTCCAAGGTAAATCAGGTTATATGGTTATCTTTCGTATCATCCTTCTGATGCTGGGGCTAGCATGAGGCATTAGATTGAAGTAACTTAAGTCACGTGCCCCATCCTAACTGACAGGACAACTAGGAAAATGAGTATCTGTCATTTCAAGCTTCTGTGGTGAGAGGCATTTGTGAGGAAATTCCTCAAAGAAAGGGGGCTACAGATGCCTTTAATAGATAGAAAGAATAACAAATATAAATTTCATTGGCTTGAAAGTCAGTTTTATTTTATCAAACCAAGATAGTTGAATTAAAATAAATTCATGGCATTAGTTAAAGTAAGAAAAAATCTGAGTGATCATATAAGTTCTCTAATATTTATTCTGCACTCTAGCTACACAGATTCTTCCATTTTCTTTCCTAAGATATCTATATAAAGTGATACAGTAGCACATAAATTTTGTCACCATCTGTGATGACTTAATTAGCTAATTTTTATGGCTTTCTAAATTAACATTATTCAATTGGATAATGCTCTTCAAATATTGAATACACAATTGTGTTTTCAGGTTGGACACTGCAGGACAAGTTAACTAAATAAATGGAGGTGTAAAAACACATTGAACCTTATTTTATCCTTGAAAACTACCAAATATTCCCACAGATAATTAATTCTGTCATTTGATAGAATCTCAAGAAAATTTTATCACGATTTACTCAACCTAAATGTTTCAGGAATACCCAAATAATTGCTCACTCGGCCAGGAATGCTCTGTCTACTCCTGCACTTTACCACCTCCATTTGCTGAGTTAAGTTTCATTCACTCTTCACATCTCAGCGCAAGTTTTTCTGACTTCGACTTCAATGGTAAATGTGCTTAACACTCTATATGACATTAAATTATAGCACTTAAAATGATTGTAATTTATAACGTGTATTAATTTATTTTATTATCTGTCTTTCTCACCAGACTGATAATTCCAAGGGATCATATCTTGGGCTCATTTCCTGTAACAATCAGAATGTCTCACACATAGTAGGTGCCCAATACATATTTGTTGGATGGATAAATGAAGAAAAAGCAAATATAAAGATAACTTGATTCCAAGAAAAGTAAAAAGTGATCACTAAATATTTCCTAATATAACTAAATGAATTAAGTATGCTTATCGTTTATCGTGGTAACTACCTACTGACTTTTATTTTCATATTAACTGTCTTTTTTTTTTTTACTTTTAGTTTAGGTTAGGGGTACACATACAGGTTTGTAACATAGGTAAATTGCATGTCATAGGGGCTGGTGTGCAGATTATTTTGTTACCTATGTAATAAGCATAGTACCCAATACGTAGCTTTTTGATACTCACCCTTCTTTCACACTCACTCAAGTAAGCCCCAGTGCCTGTTGCTCTCTTCTTTGTGTGCATGAGTACCCAGTCTTTAGCTTGCACTTAGAAGTGAAAACGTGCAATATTTGGTTTTCTTTTCCTGCCTTAGTTTGCTAAAGATAATGGCCTCCAGCTCCATCCATGTTGCTGCAAAGGGCATGATCTCATTCCTTTTTATGGCTGCATAGTATTCCATGGTGTATATGTATCACATTTTCTTTATCCAGTCCACCATTGATGGGCATCAAGGTTGATTCCATGCCTTTGCTATTGGGAATAGTACTGCAATGAATATACACATGCATGTGTCTGTGTGGTATTAATAGAATGATGTATATGCCTTTGAGTATCTACCCAATAAAGGGATTGCTGGGTCAAATGGAAATTCTGTTGTGAGCTCTTTGAGAAATTGCCCCACTGCTTTCCACAATGGCTGAACTAATTTATATCCCCACTATCAGTGTATAAGCATTCCCTTCTCTCTGCAGCCTTGCCAGCATCTGTTATTTTTTGACGTTTTAATAATACCATTCTGACTGGTGTGAGATGCTCTCTCATTATGGTTTCGATTTGCATTTCTCCTATGACTAGTGATGTTGAGCATTTTTTCATATGATTGTTGGCCACGGGTATGTCTTTCAAAGAGTCTGTTCATGCCCTTTGTCCAATTTTTAATAGGGTTGTTTTTGTTTGTAAATATGTTGAAGTTCCTTATAGATTCCAGGTATTAGACTGTTGTTGGATACATAGTTTGTGAATATTTTCCCCATTTTGTAGGTCATCTGTTTACCCTGTTAATAGTTTCTTTTGCTGTGCAGAGCTCTTTATTTTAATTAAGGCCCATCTGTCCATTTTTTTCTTTGTTGCAATTGCTTTTAGCACCTTCATCATGAAATCTTCACCCATTCTTATTTCCAGAGTGGTATTTCCTAGATTGTCTTCCAGGGTTTCTACAGTTTTTTTTTTTTGTTTGTTTGTTTGTTTGTTTTGAGACAAGAGTTTCACTCTTATTGCCCAGGCTGGAGTGCAATGGTGCGATCTTGGTACACTGAAACCTCTGCCTCCTGGGTTCAAGTGATTCTCCTGCCTCAGCCTCCCAAGTAGCTGGGATTACAGGCACATGCCGCCACACCCAGGTAATTTTGT
Source organism: Symphalangus syndactylus (assembly GCF_028878055.3). Taxonomy (NCBI): domain Eukaryota; kingdom Metazoa; phylum Chordata; class Mammalia; order Primates; family Hylobatidae; genus Symphalangus; species Symphalangus syndactylus. The sequence goes on from NC_072433.2 coordinate 79,566,900, forward strand.
ATTTTTAGTAGAGACAGGGTTTTTCCCTGTTGGTCAGGCTGGTCTTGAACTCCTGACCTCAGGTAATCCACCCACCTCAGCCTCCCAAAGTGCTGGGATTACAGACGTGAGCCACCGCACCTGGCCGGGTTTCTATAGTTTTAGGGTTTACATTTAAGTTAAATTTAGTTGATTTTTGTATATGGTATAAGAAAGAGGTCCAATTTTATTTAGTCTTCTGCATATGGCAAGCCAGTTATCATAGTACAATTTATTGAATAGGGAGTACTTTCCCCATTGCTTATTTTTGTTAATTTTGTTGAAGATCAGATGGCTAGAATTGTGCAGTATTATTTCTGGGCTCTCTATTCTGTTCCATTGGGTTATGTGTCTGTTTTTGTACTAGTGCCAAGCTGTTTTGGTTTCTGTAGCCTTGTAGTATAGTCTGAAGTCAGGCAGTGTGTTGCCTCCAGCTTTGTTCTTTTTGCTAGTATTGCCTTGGCTATTCAGGCTCTTTTTTGATTCTATGAGTTTTTTAATCATTTTTTCTAATTCTGTAATAAATGTCATTCATAGGCCAGATGTGGTGGCTCATGCCTGTAATCTCAGCATTTTGGGAGGCCAAGGTGGGCAGATCACCTGAGGTCAGGAGTTCGAGACCAGCATGACCAACATGGAGAAACCCCATCTCTACTAAGAATACAAAATTAGCCAGGCATGGTGGTGCATGCCTGTAACCCCAGCTATTCAGGAGGCTGAGACAGGAGAATTGCTTGAACCCAGGAGGCGGAGGTTGCGGTAAGCTGAGATCAAACCATTTCACTCCAGTCTGTGCAAAAGGAGTGCAACTCTACCTCAAAAAAAAAAAAAAAAAAAAGAAAAAGAAATTTCATTCGTGGTTTATAAGAATAGCACTGAACCTGTTAATTGCTTTAGGCAGTGGATACATGCTCACAATATTGATTCTTCCTGTCCATGAGAATGAAATATTTTTCTATGTGCTGTGTCATCTCTGATTTCTTTGAGTGGGGTTTTGTAATTCTTATTCTAGAGATTTTTCACTTCCCAGGTTAGCTGTATCTGTAGGTATTTTATTCTTTCTGAGGCTATTGTGAACGGGATTGTGTTATTGGTTTGACTCTAAGCTTGGTTGTCATTGTTGTACAGGAATACTAATCATTTTAGTACATTAATTTTGTATCCTGAAACTTGCTGAATTTGTTTATCAGATCAGGGAACTTTAGGGCACAGACTATGGGGTTTGCTAGTTATAGAATAATATTGACTGCAAGCAGAGATAGTTTTACTTCCTATTTAAATGCTTTTTACTTCTTTCTCTTGCCTGATTGCTCTGGCCAGGACTTCTAGTAGTGGTGATAGAGGGCATCCTTGTCTTGCTCTGGTTTTCAAGGGGAATGCTTCCAGCTCATGTCCATTCAGTATGAAGTTGGCTGCAGGTTTGTCATAAATGGCTCTTATTATTTTGAAGTATGTTCCTTTATCATCTAGTCTGTTGAGGGTTTTAACATGAAGGAATGCTGAATTTTATCAAAAGCCTTTTCTGCATTTATTGATATGATCACATGGTTTATTTATTTGAACTCTGTTTATGTAATAAATCACATATATTGATTTGCATATGTTGAACCTACCTTGCATCCTAGGGATAAAAGCTACTTGATCATGTTAGATTAACTTTTTGATGTGCTGCTAGACTTGGTTTGCTAGTATTTTGTTGAGAATTTTTGAATCTAAGTTCATCAAGAATATTGGCATCGTTTCCTTTTTGTGTTGTGTTTCTGCCAGGTCTTAGTATCAGGATAATCCTGGCCTCATAGAATGAGTTGGGGTGAAGACCCTCTTCCTCAATATTTTTTAGAATAGTTTCGGCAGGAATGTTACCATATCTTCTTTCTAAATCTAGTAGGATTTGGCGGTGAAATCATCTGGTACTGTGCTTTTTCATGTTGGTAGGCTTTTTATTACTGATTCAATTTTAGAACTTTTTATTGTTTTATTCAGAGATTTAATTTCTTCCTGGTTCAATCTTGGGAGGTTGTATGTTTCCAAAAATGTAACCATTTCTTCTAGACTTTCTACCTTACATGCATAGAGGTGTAGATCGTGTCTCCGAGGGTTTGTGTAATTTGATGGGGTTGGTGGTAATATCTCCTTTGTTATTTCTGAGTGTTTTCATTGGTATCTTTTCTCTTTTTTCTTTATTACTCTAGGTAGTATTTTATCTATCTTATTCTTTCAGATAACAAACTCATGTATTCGTTGATCTTTTATCACTTTTCCTGTCTCAATTTCCTTCAGTTCAGCTCTAATTTGATTATTTCTTCTCTTCTACTAGCTAGGATTGGAGTTGATTTGTTCTTGTTTCTCTGGTTGCTCTAGGTGTGATAGGTTGTTGATTTGAGACCTTTCTAGCTTTGAGATGTGGGCATTTAGTGCTGTAAATTTTCCTCTTGTTTTAGCTGTGTCCCAGGGATATTGGTATGTCATAACCTCATTCTTTTTACGTTCAAATAATTTCTTGATTTGATGTGTGTCTCAATTTCAATGTTTATCCAAAATTCACTCAGGAGTCCTTCAGGTTGTCTAATTTCCATGTAATTGTTCAATTTTGAGTGATTTTCTTAGTATTTTTTTCTATTTTTATTGGACTGTGATCCAAGAGTGTCATTGATATGATTTCATTTTTTGTAACTTTCTGGGGATTGCTTCATGTCTGATTGTGTGGTCAATTTTAGAATATGTGCCATGTGCAGATGAGAAAAATATATATTCTGTTATTTTGGGATGGAGAGTTCTGTAGATGTATATTAGTTCTGTTTGCTCAAGGGTCAAGTTTAGTTCCCGAATATCATGAGATTTCTGTCTCGATTATCTGTTTAGTATTGTCAGTTGGGTGTTGAAGTCTCCCACTATTATTGTGTGGGAATCTAAATCTCTTCATAGGTCTCTAAGAATTTGCTTTATGAATCTGGGTGCTCCTGTGTTGGGGGCCTTCACCACTATGTAATTCCCTTCTTTGTCTTTTCTGATCTTTGTTAATTTAAACTTTATTTTGTTTGTGTGGTTGCTTCATAGTGTCAATGGTCTAAGTACTTGTTTGTTTTTGTAGTGCCCAGTAGCAGTCTTTCTCTCCATATTTAATATTCCCTCCAAAGCTTCTTTTTTTTTTTTTTTTTTTTTTTTGATACAGAGTCTTGCTCTGTTGCCTAGGCTGGAGTGCAGTGGTGCAACCTTGGCTCACTGCAACAGCCACCTCCTGGGTTCCAGCAATTCTCCCTGCCTTAGCCTCACAAGTAGATGGGATTACAGACACCTGCCATCACTCCCAGCTAATTTTTGTATTTTAGTAGAGATGGGCTTTCACCACGTTGGCCAGGTTGGTCTCAAACTCCTGACCTCAGGTGATCCACCTGCCTTGGCCTCAAATTGCTGGGATTACAGGCGTGAGCCACCGCCCCCAGCCCAGAGCCTCTTATAAAGCAAGTCTGGTGGTAATAAATTCCCTCAACAATGTGTTTGCTTATCTGAAAAGGATCTCATTTCTCCTTCCTTCTGAGCTTAGTTTTGCTGGACATAAAATTTTTCTTTGGAATTTCTTTTCTTTAAGAATGCTAAATATTGGCCCCTGTCTTCGGGCTTGTAGGGTTTCTGCTGAAAGCTCCACTGTTAGCCTGATGGAGCTCCCTTTGTAGGTAACCTGGCTTTTCTCTGTAGCTGCTTTTAACATTTTTTTCTTTCCTTTTGACATTGGAAAATATGCTGATTATGTGTCTTGGGGATGGTCTTCTTGTGTAGTAGCTCATAGGGCCTTTCTGCATTTCCTGAATTTAACGTTGGCCTTTTTACATAGGTTGGAGAAATTTTAATGGGCGATGTTCTGAAATATTTTTTCCAAGTTGCTTTCTTTCTCTCCCTGTCTTTCAGAGATGCAATGAGTCATAGATTTGATCTTTTAGATAATCCCATATTTCTTGCAGTTTTTGTTCATTCTTTAATCTTTGTTCTTTATTTTTGTTTTACTAAGTTATTTCGGAGAACTGGTTTTCAGACTCTGAGATTCTTTCCTCAGCTTGGTTCATACTACTGTTAATACTTGTGATTGTATTCTGAAATTCTTGATGTGAGTTTTTCAGCACTACCATACCAGTTTGGTTGTTTCTTAAAATGGCCATCTCCTGGATTATTTTATTGTATTTCTTAGAATCCTTTGGTTAGGTTTTGACCACTCCAAATCTTGATAATCTTCATTCTTATCCATATTCTGAATTCTATTTCTGTCATTTCAATCATTTCAGCCTGGTTAAGAATCATTGCTAGGGAACTTAGTGCAGTCATTTGTAGGTAAGAAGACACTCTGGCTTTTTAAATTGCCAGTGTGCTTGCACTGGTTCTTTCTCATCTGTGTGGACTTACGTTCCTTCAGTCTTTGGAGATGCTGTACTTTGGAATTTTTTCTTTTATCTTCTTTGATACCTTTGAGTCTTGATTGTGGTATAAGGTGGTTTCAGCTGACTGGCTTTGTTTCAGGGGCCAAGGTTCAGCTCAGCAATCCTCAACTGCCCTACTCTAACTCTGGGGGATTCGTGTCAGGCCCCTGGGTTTGTTCTCTGCTTCTTAACCTTAAGATTAGGCACTGGAGGGGCTGAGGTGTTACTGGGCTGCTGGCCATAGCACCTGGATGGATAGTACCAGCCAAAGCACTTTGTCAGAGCAGGGCCAGTGAGATCTGTGCTCTTCCATATATGCCAGCAACAGCAACAGCAGAGTAGGGTGCGCACTTGTTGGCTGTGGTGGGAAACTTGCTGGAGTCAAGCTGTTCACCTCCATGCATGCATTTTCAGTGGTGGTGGTGATGGCATTGGGTAGGAAGTTGTGCTTCTGGAGTCCATGTGTGTATTTGCACTGATGGCGGTGTCAGTGCAGAGGCAGGATGCTGGCAGGCACAGGGCTGCTGGCCTCTATGTGTGCATTAATGCCAGCAGCAGTGGCTGTGTGTGGTAGGGGTCAGGGTCACTGGCATCTGTGTGTGTGTTCATGCCAGTAGTGGTGTCAACACAGGGGTGGGATGCTGGCTGGCATGGTGCTAACTCTGTGTTTTTGTTCTGTAAAACTCTTGGCAGGTAGCTTAAGCTGAGAATATATTTATCACTGGACAGATGAGAAAACTGAGAGCTAAAATTACTGGGATGACTTGTAAACCAGTTTTCAAATTAGTGACTGGATGACTTATGCTAACAAAATGAAAATCCCTTTGCTGTTTCCTAATGACAAGTTTGTACAAGATCTTAGACTTTAACATTTACGTATGACTAATGGCTACTTACCAATAACTACTAAATAAGTGATTTCAGAGTACTAGTATTCGCAATGATAAACAAAACTATCAATTCAGTAAACATGTTCATAATTTTAATTTAGAATTTGGGCAAGAAATCTCACTACTATACAATGCTTGAGATCACAGTAGAGCTCTTACTGCACATTTATATTTTTAGATATTGGAATTTTTGTAACTTTTGTCGAGAATTTTTTGTTATCAGTGTATCACCAGGACTGACTATATTGTGGTTTTCAACAACTTCTAATCTTGCAAAATAAAAATAATTGTGGATTTATCTTCATAATCATCCAATTCATTTATTTAATTATTGAACCAATAATATGTAGTAATTTTCTTATGTAAAATTCCCTTAACTGGAGCTATGTTTTAAAACCTTGTGTATTAATTGCAACTAATGAATTATTTTTAAATGTTCAACCTGTCATTCAGTAGGTCTAGAACTTGGACTTGTAACCTAATTATTCCCAATTGATTCTGCTTTATGTGGTCCAAGGACAGCACTTTGAGAAATAATGATAAAAAGTATGTTGCATATGCAGGTCAAATGATAATCATCATAAGCCTGTTTCTAAAGCAGATAATAATGATCATATCCCCAGCATCAGATTGCATGTCTTTATCATCTCAAATTCTTTTATCACCTCAGTTGGAAAGTAACATTTTTATTTTGCTGCTTAATGCAGGCAAAAACTTTTGACAATTACTTAACCATCATAACGTAAATCACATGTAAATATTAATTAGAATAGTCTCCAAATTGTATAATAATATGATTATTCTCATTCACTTGTACTAAGATCTTTGAATTCCTGCATTGGGCCAAGAGGGTTTACCCATATGGGCAAAATTAATTCAAGAGAGAAAAATCACATTAAAATTGATAAGACTTGGAGACATTTTTATTCAAGTATACACAATTATGCATAATCATATTAAATAGACAATCAATATATCAGCATTTTGTTGAAATTCAGTGGCTTACAATTATAAACCTTTAAATTTAACTAGTTAATTAGACTTCTAATGGTACTGTCAGCATAACTTGAAAAAGCCCCATACATATAGAAGGGTAAAGTTTGTAGTAGCTTCATATAGGATAGTTATTAAATAAGAAGAATAAAAATCTTTCCCAAAATATAAATGTAGAAAGATAAATCTTAAGAAACCCTTGTTAAATAATAAGCATATTTAAAATATGTAAAATTTTATCAGTACTTACATAAGTAGAAATGGTTCTGAAATTTATTGGAGCAATTGGAAAACACTTGTTGAAATTAACAGTAACAGAAATTATAAATTTGAAGGAATTTTGAGTTTTTAATTCTCCAAAAGAGTAAACCTGGAATGAATACAGGCTTTATAACCTCATTTTTTTTCTGCCAAAAATTAATACCAGTTTTTCCAGGTTTAAAACAAGAAATACAAAATGAAAAGCTTTAGCATTTCCGAGGAAATGAAAATGAATTTATAACTTAATCTGTAACTCAAGATAACAAAGACTTTATAGTAAGTTCCAAGGTTACTTCCAATTAGCTCTGTAAAATCTGTAAGCTTTGTTTAATTTCATCTGATTGCTTTGAAGAGTAATTTCTGAGTTCAGGCATAGTCTTTTCTATATCCTAATGCATCTCAAGTAACCAAATATTAATATGTAGAGCATTATTTCCTAGAGTGTGTTATGCATACATATATTAGTAGGATCCATGGTAAAGCAATCGTGATTGGGACAAAGTTAAGTTTCTTTACATAGAACTTCCAGGACTTCTAATAGCTTATGTGTATTGACAATCAAAGACAGGGAAGGGCAGAGTAGAGTAGGAGAGCAGGGGAGGTAGAGAGAGAGAGAGACAGAAATAAATATTGGGAATCCAAACTAATTTGAACATGCAGTTTGGAAATTGCAAAAGTATATTGTAATATTTCTTTTGAAATAAGAATCACATTAAACTTTACTAACTTCTTTTCTGCCAGATTTGTAAATCACCCAGCTGAGTTCACATCTATTTCTCTCTAAACATTCTAAAGAACTTTCACCTTAATGAGGCTCTATATTCCTCAGAGATCCAAAACCTTTAAATATTATTTATTGATATTTTCTGCCTCAGAAAGCCTTCTGTAGCTTTTTTACAATTTTCCAAAAGTGCAGGTGGCCAAATCATTTCTTTTGGAAGTATGCAGATTGCTGCTCCTCAAAGCCTGTTCACTCAATGAGGCTAAATACATATCCATGCAAGATGAGGAAGATATTGAGTCAGAAAAATCTTGAAGGACCAAAGGACCAAAATAAACATGTTTTCAACTCTTCTGACATCTGGTACTCAACATGAAATAGTAATATTGAAAAATTGCTAAAAGATTCTCATTTCAAAAGTTTGATTCAAATAATTATATATTAGTATCTATCAGTACCATTGATGTAGTGATATACAGAAGGCTGTTCACTAGTGTGTTCATTTTGACAAAGCTATTTTTGAAATAATACTTTAGTACAATTTAGACATGATGATTCACATAAAAATAGTTTCTGTTTATAACAAGAGGACGATTTCCCTCCAGTCCTGAATTAGGGAATATAGGGAACATTTTCTATGGCTGTGAGCTGAAGCATTTCACAATGCTCAATACTATGAAGATCTATATTATTCAGAATTGTTAACAGAGTCAAAATTATTATATAATAGAAAACGTCTTCTTTATCCCTTTTTAATAATCTGTTTTTTATAATAATTCATTCACCACTTGTAATTGTAATTGTAATATTTACTGTCTACTATATATTAGACACTGTCCAAGATGGCAAAGAACAAAATAGCATTTATTGAGTTTATATTTTATTGGAAAAATATGGGCAGTAAAAAAGAATAAACAATGTCTGCTATTCTATATTTTATGCAAATAGTTATGTGGCTACCTTACATGGTGTGATCAGTAAAAGGTAATAGCTTGGAGAAATAGTTCAATGTGTGGCCAGGCATGGTAGCTTATGCCTGTAATCCCAGCTACTTGGGAGGCTGAGGCAGGAGAATCTCTTGAACCTGGAAGGTGGAGGTTGCAGTGAGCCGAGATCACGCCACTGCACTCTAGTCTGGGCGAGAGAACGAGACCCTGTCTCAAAAAAAAAAAAAAAAAAAAAAAAAGGAATAGTTCAATGTGATTGGAGAAATGGATGGGAAAGAGATAGAAGTTGAGGAAAAGCCAAATAAGTAGCAGATAGGTCATTTAAATCAGATTGAGGAATTTGTAAACCATTGAAATATTTTAAGCAGTGAGTGATGATCTGTGCAAAATTTATTGTATGTGTACAACTATCAGCAAGGAATTATGAAGCTATAGCAATAGGCAAAGATGATGGTAGAATTCACTAGCCCTGTGGCACTGGAGTTGAATGAAGTGGCCTGCTTGAGGATATGTTCTGGAAATAGAATCCACAGATACTGGCTGTTAGATTGCCTATCGCATGGGAAAATGAAATAAAATAAAATATATAATAGCACAAAGTCAATAGGACAATCTAAACACATTATAATTGATTTAATCTATTCTCTAAGTTGTTTTAGCCTTATTCTGGTAGATATTGGTATGTTTTGAGACACATAACCAAAATTACTATCCAGTTTTTCTAACACCTGATGGAGAACACAGCAAACACAATTCATGAGAAGACAGACCAGGCTTTAACAAGTCAGATGATGGTAATATAGCCAAAACAAAAACGACAAAAACCATGATAACTTAGTATGATTCTCTGAATTAAAATGTCTTCATGTATTTATTTTATGTTCGTATGGGAAAGTTCAAGTTACCAAATGGTACAGAAAGAATAAAAATAGCAGAATTTATCTTTAATACTTAGATCAAAATTCAAAATAAAAACAACAATCCACTGTCTCCCAAACCGTATTCTTTAAAACACCAATTTTATGGATAATTATCAATATATTTGTACAAAAAATTACATATCTATAAAAGATTGTGTATGTGTATGTGTGTGTGTATACACAGATGGTCTCTGATTTATGATGATTTGACTTACCATTTTTGAACTCTATGATGGTGTTTTAGCATACACATTCAATAGAAACCTTTTTGAATTTTAAATTTTGATCTGTTTCTGGGCTAGAGATATGCAATATGACACTGTCTTACGATGCTAGGTGGTGGCAGTGAGCTGTAGTTCCCAGTCAGCCATGCAATCAGGAGGGTAAACAACCAGTACTGTACATTGCACTGTGTTGCCAGATAACTTGGCTCAACTGAAGACTACTGTAAGTGTTTTGAACAAGTTTAAAGTTGGCTAGGCTAAGCTATGATGTATGGTAGATTAGGTGTATTAAGTACATTTTCAGCTTACAATATTTTCAACTTATGATGGCTTTGTTAGAATGTAACTCCATAGTCAGTCAAGAAGCTTCTGTTTATCTATCTGTCTATCTATTGATCTATGAAATAAGAAGTAATATTAACTTTTAAAATGTAAAAGTTATTTTGGAAAAGCTGATATGCTGCTCAAAGTAAACAATTTATAATCATCATTGTATTATGGAGTAGCAAAATTATATTATCCTTTTATCTCCCAGGGATAATAGATCTTTGGGGAAACCATATTACTGGTAAGTAAATTAACTTTTCTCAAAAATAGAAGGGCTGTCTTCTTTAGGAGTTACTTTATACAATTAGATATTTAAAACCACCAAGAGGTGGGAAATGAGGTCACTTTGAATTATTACTCAGGGTTTTAGACCTCTACGGGATAAAAAAAAAAAAAAAAAACAAGTAATAGTATGTCATGAAAATTGAGATTTAAAACACCTTAAGAAGTAGAAGTACATAGCAGTTATACCAACGTTAGATACTAAGACATTGTCTTGAACTAAGACAATAAAAAAGAACAAATAATATCAGCTGCTTGTAAATTCTATGCAAATAGATTATGTGACCACTTTACGCTGGGTGATCAGTAAAAGACAACCTTTGGGTTGAAATTTCAATGGCATGATAAATCAGCTATACAAAGGTAAGTGGAGAAAAAAGGTGAAGGATTAAAGTTTTGGTCCATAGAATTTATGACAAAGCCCATTAAGAGTTGCTGCTAGAGCTTTGGGTTATTTTAATCATTCTAGCAATGTTGTTTGTTTTTAGAAAACATTCCTTACACTGAAAATGTGAAAGATTTCCCCTCAATGATTTGCCTTTGTAGATGTAAACTTAACTGTAATCTTGGGTGATGGCTAATTTTAGGTGTCAAGAGCAATAAGTTGCTGACGGAATTCAGAAAAGAATCATATCTTAAAATCAAAGCTAACGTTAGTGAACTTTACTTGATCTTAAGGGAATCTTCTGAGAATCAAAGTAGCCTGACTGAATAAAGAAAAGTCTATCTTTGCTATTACTGAGTTTGGAAGAGGCCATTCACCGTTCCCTGGTTTAACTCATGGTCTTTGTTGCTGGGTGACCTGGTAATTAATTGCATTGCCCTGTTTGCTAAGACATTTTATTTAGTGTAGAAATTATTGCTCATCACTCAGAGGTCCTAATGGCCTTGATGTAAGGTAGAAATTAATGACTGGCCAATGGCTTGTACAGTCACACACACAAAATAACGTTTTGTCAATGACAGACTGCATATACAAGGGTGGTCCCACATTATATGTGGTAGACACCTAGTTCTCCAGTAAAATAAGGACTGTTTGCTCTGATTTAGATACTGTAATATAAGTGGGAGATGTGATACAGTATTTGACCTATTTACCTGTAGTACAGTCCTCACAACAATCTGGAAAATAAGTTATTATTGTTATTATTTCATGATTATTATTTTACATCAAAGGAAATTTGACCCACCTAGATCAAGTGTCTTCTTCAAAATCCCTAACCTGGTAAGTGGCAGGGCTTGAAATTGTTCCTGCAGCTGTCTGACTTCAAAACCCATGCTTTCTCTCTGGTAATTTTTAAGGATCTTTTGGAGCAAATGATATCCCAGTTTCAAGAATTCACTGAGGTAGGAATGGGAAGGCATTGTCATAGCAAAGTTTGGTGCCTAAACAGCAAGTCCCTGTGTGGGATTTATCACAGCAGTTTCACATACAAGGAAGGATTGATGTGCATAAGCCTGTTTAAAGTCTTCGAGATCAGAAACAAGGTGAAGCATGGGTTCATAACTGTTTTAACTACCCAGTTTTGTGCATCTCATTTATACAATATGAAAAATTCAAGCGTACATAAATTAGAGTAAGTGACAAACTTGGTGGGCGAATTGATCCATAATGTGCACTCTTGGAGAAAGACTTTTATTGCCTTGAGTCAATGATAATACCAACAACAGAAATGCCATGAAAATAGAAATTTGCAGTTCACCAGTGATTGAGAGGTGGTGATGTAGTTGATTAGCTCATGGTGTTTGTGGGTTGAATCTAATCCTTATCTGTTTACCTTCCAAAAATTCTTGTGAGGAAATTTGCTTTGGTCTTGCCAGGAAAAAAAAAAAAAAAAAAAAAAACTAAAAAAGATTAGAGTGAGAGATAATCATTTACCTCAGAAAGTGTAGGTGAAGGTGGTGATGCAGAACAATGATAATGCCTTCTCTATGTTTAAGGCAAAGTCAACATTTATCCAAGCTCTATGAGAATCTTGCAGCAGTTGGCATTGATGAAGTTTTAACTTTTGGAAAAATTAATTGTAGGCTTTAACAATGTACATTTACTAATGTACCTTTGTGAACATATAATATTTTAATTCTATAGTGACTCAGATATACCAAATTTGACTCTCATATTCCCTTCTAGACATATAGTAGGCCATTTGAAACAGAAGCATATAAACTACACACACACACACACACACACACACACGTACACTTACACACATATCTTAAGGATTTAGGGGCAGGTTCTTCATAACAGCACTACAGCAGAATCTGAAAGGCCGCTCTGTCCCATACTACGAATAACTTACTGAATCATTCTGTTCTCTGTTCAATCAGCGTCAGAAATAATCACTTAGAGCCTTTTAGATGAGGTAAACTAAGCATTGGGGAAAATAATACACGTAATTTTTTCCCTTTTTTAAGCAGGGACATAGGTATGTGATACTCTCTAAATTAAATCCAAGCTGTTTACCAGTGATGTCCCCTATTTCTCATGGGAAATTCTAGATATTGTTAGTTCCTTCCTTCCTCCTTCTCTCATATTTTTTCCTTAAGAAGATTATCAAAATGGAAGCCTATGTACTAGAAACAAAATTCCAAGTGTACTTTGTAAAGTACAAAGAGATGTACTGCATATACAATGGTGGTCCCACACCATGTGCCGTAGACACCTAGTTCTCTAATAATAAGAACTATTTGGTCTGATTTAGACACTGTAATATCAAAGGGAGATGTGATACAGTATTTGACCTACTATACAAAGTACATCTCTTTGCAACTTCCTAATTTCCTAACAAATAAGAATATTAAGTTTCTGAGCAGGATATTAATATAACAAAGAAGAAATAAATATTTGGACAAAATAAGTACATAGACAAGTCACAGGGTGAGTTTTTATGGAACTGAATATTGAATAGCTTTCCTTGAATTATTTTTTATCATTCTCTGATAAAATGAGCGTTTTAAAGATGTTTCCTAAAAATCATGAGAATGTTTTATTTTTGGAAATTACGTTGTTGGTAATAATTGCAGCTTCGTATATGTAGATATATATTTAATTTAAGATGGGAGGAGTGTGGAAAACTTATATTTCCTATGTGATATATCACAGAATGTATGTATGTCATAGAACAAAAGCTAATGTTTTGCCATCAGTAAAGTGTAGAATAGAGATGGGATTTAAAAAAAAAAACAGCTAAGTAGTGATTGCCATTCACCTTAAACCTTAGTTTCATATATGTTAAATAGAACTATAAAATCTGTTGTTATGTCTAATGTATTTTATATATTGATAACAGTATTATGTTGAAAGGAAGAACATTTTTCAATCATTAAATATTTTTGCTTAAAGATTTTTATATACTGTCTGTATATATGTGTATATATATTTATATACACACTTTATATACTCTAGGCTAACTGTAGATAAAACCCTACAATATAGTATCAACTACAGAAATTCTAAGTAGCAAAAACCAGTTATTTAATGGCTTAATACAAATGTAAAATGCTTTCCTTTTCTTTAAACTAGGTTAATGTATTGTTGACATTTTTATGTAACTACTATAAAGAAATGATCAAAGGTATGATTGTTTCATTTTCATCCAATGTTATTTTTTACTTTAAAATTTTTAATTGCATGTACAACTTTTATTGAGTAAAGATAACTAGAAACATCACTGTATGACTCATAAATGTTATGTGGGATCCTGAACCATGGCTGTGCTGTATCAATTTAGTCAAAAAGCACCTAAGCACACAGTGCCTTTTTGTACCATAAAAAGTTGAAAAACTTTTCTCCCGCAGTTAATGTTGCAACTTTTAGTCCAATCAATATTTAGTTAACAGTTCACAGAAATGTTGGTAAACTTCATTCCATATTAGTATTTTAGATAATAAAATGTTAAATCATTTATTGAAATGTAACAAGATTTCCATGCAGATTTAATGTGACTAGATAGTATTTTATACTGTTTTTATTAGCAATATAATAAATGGCAAGTAATAAATTCAGATGTAGTGCAGACAGACTCAGGCTGTCAGAAGTACTGGGTGGCTTTTTTCTGGTTATTGTGTCACAAAGCCAGTAGGTGAAATGCATGGAACAAGTTATTTTTGTTTCTTCTAACAAATGACAAATATTTTAGGATACTATTTTATAGTTCTTTTCTATATAATCTCATAACCACATATATAGAACACATTTCCCAGGATATTTGATTATGAAATAATATAAATATAAATTGCTCTCAATTTCATAGAAACAAAATCTTTTCTAATATCCTTGTATCCACTATGTAACTATAGCCACCTTGAAGGGAGAAACACCACATTATACATTCTCTTATTTTTGATGATACCAAGAAAAAATGTTAAATATTTATATTTATTGACTGGTATATATTTGGTACTCTGTAAATTCTTGCTGAAAGAATCTGAGGCAGAGAGCTGCTAAGAGTAATAGTGTCAGACTTGAACTAGAATTCTGGAGTTGCTATTTACTGGTTGTATATTAGAGCAAGTTACAGTAGTCCCCCCTCATCTGTACATTTGCTTTCCATGGTTTCAGTTACCCACAGTCCAAAAATTTATGAGAAATTCCAGAAGTAAACATATGAAGTTGCATGAAAAAATCTTGTGTCATTCCTCTGGATCCCACTCAGGATGTCAATCATCCATTCATCCAGTGTATCCACTCCATATGTACTACCCACCTGTTACTCACTTAGTAGCTATCTTGATTATGAGATTAAAAAAAAATCTCATAATATATATATATATATATATATATATATATATATATGGTTTCGTATTATCTGCAGTTTCAGGCATACACTGTGATAACCCTTGTGGATAAGAGGGTACTATCCTACTTAAAACATCTAGCTCTTAGTGCTCTTGTTTATAAAATGGGGCAAATTTTTAAAATATTTAATGAGATAATATACTTAAATATGTTGTAGCATTTTATCCTAAGATGGAAAGATAGCCTTATTTGAATTTGTTTCCTTCTTAGACACCTTAAAATGAGAACAATAACAACAACAACCAGAAAATTGGAAGGAACAAATCTTGACTTCTAGGTCATTATGTGTTTCCTAAATTATCTAGAAGAAATTTGAACCGATATGTAAAAATTACTTAGAAATGTATCAAAGCACAAAAGCTGTAAAAAAAACCCAGCAATATAATCATATACATTTTCCCCTTTTATAGAATGAATCTCTTAGAAAGAGATGTTTACCTTTAGGACTAATGTTTGAGTATTCTGAAAATATAACTGAAGTGGTAACATGAATAATTTATGTGAGTAATACAAAAATGAGAAAATAAAAAGAAAAACATTTCAGAAGCAAAATGAAAAGTAGGCAAATCCATAATCACAAAAGAAAACATTAACACACATCACTGAGTAAGTTAGAAAACATGCAGACAAAAGTTTGAAATGATATATTTATAGAATAATACCAATATAATTTAAAAATTATATAGAAAGACTTAGAGTATATTCTCTGATTACATTGAAATTAACCTAAAATCATTAACAATAATATAAATGTATAATATGAAAATATATGGAAATTTAGTCTGAGGAACATAGAGGGGAAAATAGAATAAAAAGCTACACAGTCTAAGATACTTGATTAGTTTGCTAGGACTGCCATAGCAAAGTGGCACAAACATAGAGGCTTACCCTATAGAAAGGTATTGTCTCAGTTCTGGAGACTAGAAATCTAAGATCAAGGTGTCAGCAGTGCCATCCTCCCTCTAAAGGCACTCAGGAAGGATCTTTTCCCGGCCTCTTTTAGCTTCTGTTCATTTTTTGGCTTGTGGTAGCGTAACTCCAGTCTTTGCATGGTGTTCTCCCTGTGTGCTTGTTTCTGTGTCCAGCTTTTATAAGGACACTTATCATATTGGATTGGGGGCCCACCTATTCAAGTATAATCTCATCTTAACAAGTAACATCTGCTAAGGCTGTATTTCCAAGTAAGTTTATAGGTATAGGTACTGCAGGTTAGGATTGCTCCATTTCTCTTCGAGGACACAATTCAACCTACAGCAGGCCTCTAGTGGAAAAAGTGAACATACAATAATAGGATAATCATGCCAATCAAGGAGATGAAAACTCTAAACAAGAATCTAAAGGAAATACCAGAAATCAGTAACACTGTAACAGTAATAAAGACTCTTTGGTGGACTCAGTAGCAGGCTGGATATGAGAAAGTGTAAGTGAGCTTGTAGATATGTCAGTGGAAACAATCCTAAACAAAAATGCAAAGAGAAAAATGAGAAAATAATCGAATATCCAAAAGCTGTAGGACAATCATAAAAATTGTAACATATACATAATGGAAATACAAGGAAGACAACAAAGAGAGAAAAGAACGGAAAATGTTGGAGGTTATAATGTCTAAGAATTTTCCAAAATTAGTAATAGATATCAAACCATATGTCCAGGAGGATTAGAAAACAGAGAGCAGGATAAATACCAAAAACAAAACCAAGCAAAATAAAATAAAATTACACCCCCCCCAAAAAAAAAATAAAAAAAAAACTAAGAGAATATACAAAGAGAAGCCAGAGAAAAATAAAATACTTTACCTGTAGAAGAAACAGGATAAAATTATCATTGGACTGCTCTGCCAAAACAATGTAAGCAAGACGAGAGTGTAATGACATATTTAAAATGTTAAAAGGAAAAAAACAAACACCAACTTATTATTCCGTACTCAGTGACTAAAAGTGAAAGAGAAATACTTTCTTTGACACACAAAATCTAAGAGAATATGTTACTAGTAGACTTGCCTTGAAAGAAATTCTGAAAGTAGTTTTTCAGAAAGAAAAAAATAATATCAGATCCATAAAACGAAAGGAAAAAATTAGAGATGGAATAAATGAAGGTAACATAAAATAATTTTTTCTTATTTTTAATTGATCTAACATAACTGTTTTTCTCAAAATAAAAATGCAACAACGTATTGGGCAAGTATAGCTTATGGACAAGTAACATGAATGACAACAATGAGAGATGGGTGGGTTGAATTGGGAATACTCTGGTTTAAGTTACACAAAATATACAGGAAACAATAGAGTTGTATTTGAAAATGGACTTAGATTAATTTCAGATGTACACTGTAAACTCAAATGCAACTACTGAAAACCTTTTTAAAAAATAAGTATGCTAAAAGAGGAGAGAAAATGGAATAATATAAAATAACCAATTGAAACCAAAGGAAGCAACAATTAGAGGAAATTTTTTAAAAAGAAACAAAGCGCAAGTGCAGCAAATCAAATAGTTGCAAATATGGTAGATTTAAATCCAACTATATCAATAATAACTGTAAATGTGAATGAGTCAAATACTCAAAATAAAAACCAGAGACTGAGCGAATACATTCAAAAGAGCAAGCTCCAGCTATTTGTTGTCTATAAGAGACCACATGAAATATCAAAACATAGATAAATTAAAAGTGTAGAGAAGCATATACAATGCTAACACTAATCAAAAAAATACTGAAGAACCTATATTAACTTTAGAATTTAAAATTTCATAAAAAGCAATATTCTCAGAGACGAAAAAATAATTACATAATGATATATTAGGGCTAATTCTATAAGAAGTCCTAACAATTCCTAATGTATATTTGCATATGAACAGAGCATCAAAATACATAAAGAAAAGTGATTAGAATTGCAAGGAGAAACAGACAAATTTACTATTATAGTTGGATACTTCAGCATACTCCTATTAATAATTCATATATTCCATAGGCAAAAGATTATTAAGAGCATAGTTGAAATAAAAAGTATCATCAATAACCCTCCAAAATTTATGGTGAAACAACTCCCAATGTGGCAGTATTGAGAGGTAGAGATTTGAGAAGTCACTGAGTCGTGAGGGCTCCACTCTCATGAATGGATTAATCCATTCAGTGATTAATGGATTCATCGGTTATCATGGAAGAGATTGGGACTGGTGGTTATGTAAGAACAGGAAGAAAGACCTAACCTTGGTGCCCTGTGAAGTCCAAACCAGCAAGAAGGTCCTAACCAGATGTAGACCTTTGATCTTGGACTTCTCATCCTCCATAACTGAAAGAAATAAATTTCTTGTCTTTATATATTACCCAGTTTTAGGTATTCTGTTATATAAGGAACAGAAAACAGCTAAGCCATCAATTATATTGATTTAATTGACTTTGTA
Organism: Symphalangus syndactylus; assembly: GCF_028878055.3. Taxonomy (NCBI): domain Eukaryota; kingdom Metazoa; phylum Chordata; class Mammalia; order Primates; family Hylobatidae; genus Symphalangus; species Symphalangus syndactylus. Next base: position 79,585,089 of record NC_072433.2, read on the forward strand.
GAATAACTCATCAAACAAAGCAGGAAACACATTCTTCTTAAACTCACATGGCATATTCACCAAGACAGGCCAAATTCTGGGCCATAAAATCAGCTTTCCAATTTTAAGATAATATGAATCTTATAAAGTCTTCTCTCAGACCACAATGAAATTAAACTAGAAATCATTAACAGAAAGTTAGCTAGAAAATTCCAAATTTAGATGTGAAACAACACAATTTTAAATAACACATAAATCACAGAACACTCAAAAGAACTTTTAAAATATTTTTTAGAAATGAAATAAAAGTATAAAAATGTTTGAGATGCCGTGAAGGTAGTACCTACAGGAGAATTTATAACATTAAATGTATATATTTTTAAAAAGACATAAAAATCAATGATTTAAGTTTCTACCTTATGGAACCAGAATAAGAAAAACATGATCCTTAAGGAAGCAAAAAAAAAAAAAAAATAGCAAAGTTAAAGCCAAAATTAATACATTGAAAACAGGGAACGATAGAGACAATCAAGAAAACCAATTGCTAATATGAGAATTGAAACAGGGGCCATCACTGCTGATTCTATACACATTAAAGGTTAATAAGGGAAGACTGTGAAAAACTTTGTGCCCACAAATTTGATAACTTGAGTGAAATGAATGAACTCCTGGAAAAACATGATCTAGGAAACCTCATACAGGGATAAATTAATAATTTGAATAGGTTGACATCTATTAAATGGAATCAAACATTAATAATCTTTCCATACTGAAAGTAATAGGAAAAGCTGGTTTAACTGGAGAATTTGACCATGCATTTGAGAAACAAATAATACCAATTCTCTATAATCTCTTCCTAAAAACAGAAGCAGAGGAGAAACTTTATAACTCATTCTACAAGGCCAGCACTACCCAAAGGCCAAAAGCAGATGAAGACATTACAAGAAATAAATTATTACAAACTAATTTATCTTCTGAACATAATTCAAAAATCCTCAATGAATATGAGAAAATGTAATCCAACAGTGTATAAAAAATATGCACTGCAGGCACATCATATTTACCTTAGGTATGGAAAGCTGGTTCAACATTAGAAAATTGGTTAATGTAATTCATCACATCAATAGAATAAAAAAGAAAAATTATATAATAACGTCAATCGATACAGAAAAGGTATTTGACAAAATTCAAAACTCATACATGATAAAACTCTCAGTGAACTAAGAATAAAAGGGAATTTTCTCAACTTGATAAAGAATATTTACAAAAATCTACAACTAACTTCATACTTAATGATAGGAAACTAGATGATCAGGAACAAGGCAAGAATATCGCCTCTCACCACTCCTATTTAACAAGGTACTAGAAGTCCCAGCTAATGCAATAAGAAAAAGAAAAAAAGAAAATACACGTGTTGAGAAAGAAAAAATAAAGCTGTTTTTGTTCACATATAAATCAATATCCATGTCAAATAATTAACCAAATAATTAACAAAAAAGAATGCTAGAATTAATAAGTAATTACAGAAAGTTGGCAGAATGTGAGGTTAATATAGAAAAGTCAATTTCTTCCTTCTGTATCATCAGTGAACAATTGTAATTTAAAATTAAACACACACCATTTACATTGGCACCATAAAAAGACTTGTTTAGTTATAAATCTAATAATATTTAAAAGATCTCTATGAGGAAAACTACAAAACTGATTAAATATATTCAGAAAAATATAAATAAAAGACATTCCATGTTCAAGGACAGGAAGACTCAGTATTTTTAAGATGTCACCTCTCACCAATTTGATCTACAGATCTATAGATACAATAAATTACCAATCAAACATGAAGCAAATTATTTTGTGAATATTGATAAAATAATAGATGGAAAGTCAAAATGCTCAGGGTAGCCAATACAGTACTCCAGAAAAAGGCCAAATTTAGAGAACTTACACTACTCAACTTCATGATTTACTATAAGCTCCAGTAACCGAAAGAACAAGGTTCTGAAAATAATGACAAACAGATCAATGGAAGGTAATAACAAGCACACAAATAACCCAAACAAATTTAGTCAACTGATTATTGACCAAGACATAAAGACAATTCAATAGAGAAAAGATAGTCATTTTCAACCAAATGGGCCTGAAACAACTGAACATCCACAAGCACAAATGAACTTAGAAACAAATCTTAACACTTTTCACAAAAATTGATATAAAATGTAATATAGACTTAAATGTAAAATGCAAAACAGTAAAACTTCTAAAAGACAATATTAAAATTAACTTTTGCTCTGAAAAAGACACTGTTAAAAAATGAAAACATAAGCCACAAACTGGGGAAAAAATAGCTGCAAAACATATCTGATAAAGGAAATATTTAAAAATTATGTGTACTCTTTAAAAAACTGAACAATAAGACAAAACGCTAATTAAAAAGTGGGCAAAATTTCTGGACAGATAACTCACCAAAGAAGATAAACATGGCAAATAAACATATGAAAAAATATGTCATTAGGCAATTGCAGATTAAAACAACAATAAAATACCACTACCCATCTCTCAGAATGGCTAAAATCCAAAGCACTGACTAATACCAAATGGTGGCTAGTATGTGGAGCAACAGAAACTCTCATTTGTTGCTAATGAAAATGCAAAATATTACACCCACTTTGGAAGACAGATTGGCAGTTTCTTACAAAGATATTTATAGGCTTACCATATGATTCAGGAATTAAATTCCTAGGGTATTTTTTTTCTATTGAGTTAAAAGCTTAATGTCCACACAAAAACCTACACACAAATGTTTATAGCAGTTTTATTCGTAATTGCCAACAACCAGAATCAATCAAAATGTCCTAAAAGATTAATGGATAAATTGATTACATTATATTTCTATAATGAAATATTATTCAGTTATAAAAAGAAATGATCAAAGTGCAACACGACATGGAGGACCTTTAAATACATATTTCTAAATGAAAGAAGGCAGCCTGAAAAAGCTACACAGTGTATAGTTTTAACAATATGACATTCTGGAGTGGGCAAAACTATAGAGACAAAAAAAATCAGTGGCTTTCATGGGTTTGACGTAGGGGATGATCAGTGTTTATAAGGGTTTGAAGCAGGTATGAACAGGTGAAAAACAAAGGATTTTTAGGAGAGTGAAACTATTATACATGATACTGTAATCATGGACACATGAGATGCATTTGTCAAAATCCATAAAACTGTACAACATAATGAGTAAATCCTTATGTAAACTATGAACTTGAGTTAATAAAGAAGAAACTTTATATTTGATATGCATCAATAGATTTTGGTGAATGTAAAATAAATTGCATCTTCACTTTCAAGATGCCTAATATAAATTATTAATTGCACATTACATCAGCCAAATTATGTAGGACTTCAAAAGAAACTAAAAACTAAAAATTTTGAAAAACCAATCAATATTAATGTTTCTAAGATATAGGCTACAAATTTTTTATATTTTTATTCAATTGATTAAGATTATATCTATCTAAAATATTGGTTTGATTATCTTGGAACCATATGTGTTGTGGGCTGAATTGTGATCCATGCTCAGATTTCAATATCCAGATGTTAAAAATCCTAACCACCAGTACATAAGACTATGTCTGTATTCTGACATAGAATATTTAAAGGGGTAATTAAATTAAAACGAGGTGACTAGGTTGGGCCCCAATCCAATATGACTGGTACCTTCATAAGAAGTGGAGATTAGGATGCACAGAGTGAACACCACCTGAAGATTATGAACTATTCTAAAAGAATATTTACTTTGATTTTTGTTTACTCCATTGACAGGACTTAATATAAATTGTGATTTTGTGTGTGCAATATGTCTGTTTGTATATGTTTGTGTAGGTGAGCTTATGTGTGTCTGCATGAATGTATGTATGTAGATATATGTATGCATATATATTGATAGTGTGTGCATATATGTCTATATGCATGCACATGTGTGTGAATGCCAACATATGGCTGTACACATGTGGGCAAATACGTGTGTGAATGTTTTCATGCATGCACTTTTGTTTGCATGTGTATGTGTGTGTATGAAAATATATGAATATATATGTGTGTGTACAGATGTATGCATGTGAGGTGGCCTCCTCAGCTCTGAGCGTAATTTTTAGCATGCAAAAATTTTCTGATTGAATGAAATAATGAGTATATGGTTTTCAATTTATTTTATTTTATTTTAGTCTCAAATTTATTTTATTTTAGTCTCAAATTAATATATTTTCTATGTAATTCTGAAATGTTTTTACACTGCTTTCATTAAAATAATAATTGTATTGTTTTATTCATACAAGAAATATGACTTTATTTGGAAGAAGAGAACAGGGTTTAAAGTCATATTTTTTCCTGTCCTCTGTTTTCTGTAATTTTTATATCTAATATATTTCATTTAGCCTAAGATAATACTATGTATTCCAAACATAATGTATGTTATATGACCTTTAACTGGTATTCAAGGTTAAAAAATTAAAACTTAGACTCGAATGGTAGTACTGATGAAAGATCATAATTTTGCAAAGTTTTAGTGTTTGTACATAAACAATGATTACAAAGCTTACAACCATTGTTCTTTCACTAAAATATGTAAAATAAATATTTTAATATATACTTTAAACATGTTTGCTTCATTTTTTCATGAGTTAAAAACTGATTGCTATTATTTTTTTCGTTTTTTTTAAGTTCGTGTGTACATGTGCGGATTTGTTATATAGGTAAACTTGTATCATGAAGGATTGTTGTACAGATTGCTTTGTCACACAGGTATTAAGCCTAATACCCATTAGTTATTTTTCCTGATCTTCTTCCTCCTCCCACCCTCCACCATCAGGTAGGTCCCAGTGTCTGTTGTTCCCTTCTATGTGTCCGTGTGTTTTCATTATTTAGCTCCCTCTTACAAGTGAGAACATGCGGTATTTGGTTTTCTGTTTCTGTGTTAGTTTGCTAAGGATAATGGCCTCCAGCTCCACCCATGTTCTTGCAAAGGACATAATATTGTTCTTTTTTATGGCTGCATAGTATTCCACGGTGTATATGCACCACATTTTCTCATCCAGTCTACTATTGATGGGCATTTAGGTTGATTCCAAGTCTTTGCTATTGTGAATAGTGCTGCAGTGAACATAAGTGTGCATGTGTCTTTATGATAGATCAATTTATATTCCTTTGGGTATACACCCAGTAATGAGATTGCTGGGTCGAAGGGTAGTTCTGTGTTTAGCTCTTTGAGGAACCAACACACTGATTTCCCCAATGATTGAACTAATATACACTCCAACAGTGTATAAGCATTCCTTTTACTCTGCAACCTCTTTAGGATCTGTTATTTTTTTTTTTTTACTCTTTTTTTTCTTTCTTTTTCTTTTTTTTATTTTCTTTTTTAGATGGAGTCTCATTCTTTCACCCAGGTTGGAGTGCAATGGCATGGTCTCGGCTCACTGAAACCTCTGCCTCCCAGGTTCAAGCAATTGTCCTGCCTCAGCCTCCCGAGTAGCTGGGACTACAGGCTTGTGCCATCACATCTGGCTAATTTTTGTATTTTTTATAGAGACGGAGTTTCACCATGTTGGCCAGGCTGTCTCTAACTCCTGAACTCATGATCCATCCTCCTCAGCCTCCCAAAGTGCTGGGATTACAGGTGTGAACCAACACGCTCGGCCATTCTGACTGGTGTGAGATGGTATCTCATTGTGCTTTGGATTTGCATTTCTCTAACCATCAGTGATGTTGAGCTTTCTTTTCATATTTTTGTTGACCACATATATGTCTTCTTTTGAAAAGTGTCTGTTTATGTTTCTTGCCCACTTTGTAAGGAAGTTGTTTGTGTGTGTGTGTGTGGTTTTTTTTTTTTTTTTTTGTAAATTTGTTTAAGTTCCTTACAGATGCTAGATAGTAAACCTCTGTCAGATACATAGTTGGCAGAAATTTTCTCCCCATTCTGTAGGTTGTATGTTTACTTTGTTGATAGTTTCTTTTGTTGTGCAGAACTTAGTTTAATTAGATCTCATTTGTCAATGTTTGCTTTTGTTGCAATTGCTTTTGGCATCTTCATTATAAAATGTTTTCCTGTTCCTATGTCCAGAGTGGTATTGCCTAGTTGTCTTCCAAGGTTTTTAGAAGTTTGGGTTTTACATTTAAGTCTTAATACACTTTAAGTTGATTTTTGTATATGTGGCAAGAAAGGAGTCCAGTTTGAATCTTCTGCATGTGGATAGCCAGTTATCCCAGCAACATTTATTGAATAAGGATTCCTTTCCCCATTGCTTGTTTTTGTCAGCCTTGTTGAAAATCAGATGGTTGTACACGTGCAGCATTATTTCTGGCCTGTCTATTCTGTTCTATTGGTCTATGTGCCTGTTTTTGTATCACTACCATGCTGTAGCCCTGTAGTATAGTTTGAAGTCAGGTAGCACAATGTCTCCAGCTTTGTTCCTTGTGCTTAGGATTGCCTTGAATTTTATTTGAGCTCTTTTTGGTTCAATATAAATTTTAAAATAGTTTTCTCTAGTTCTGTGAAGAATGTCATTGGCAGTTTGATAGGAATAGCATTGAACCTATAAATTCCTTTGGGCAATATGGCCATTTTAATGATACTGATTCTTCCTATCCATGAGCATGTTTTTCAATTTGTGGTGTCATCTCTGATTTCTTTGAGCAGGGTTTTGTAGTTCTCTTGGTAGAGATCTTTCACCTTGGTTAGCTGTATTCCTGGATATTTCATTCTTTTTGTGGCAATTGTAAATGAGATTATGTTCCTGATTTGGCTATTGGCTTGATTGTTGTTGGTGTATAGAACTACTAGTGATTTTTGTATGTTGATTTTGTATCCTGAGGTTTTGCTGAAGTTGGTTATCAGATCAAGGAGCCTTTGGACAGAGACTATGGGTTTTTCTGGATACAGAATCAAGCATGTCATCTGCAAACAACGATAATTTGACTTCTTCTCTTCTTATTTAGATGCCTTTTATTTCTTTCTCTTGCCTGATTGCTCTGGCTGGGACGTCCAGTACTGTGTTGAATAGGAGAAGTGATAGAGGGTGATATGGTTTGGCTCTGTGTCACCACCCAAATCTCATCTCAAATTGTAACCCTCACGTGTTGAGAGAGGGACCTGTAATCCCCATGTTTTGAGAGAGGGAGGTGATTGGATCATGGGACTGTTCTTGTAACAGTGAGTGAGTTCTCATGAGATCTAAAAGTTTTATAAGTGTTTGGAAGTTCCTCCTTCATCCTAATTTGCTCTCCTGCCACCTTGTGAAGAAGGTGACTGCTTCGCCTTCCTCCATAATTGTAAGTATCCCGAGGCATCTCCAGCCATGCATAATTGTGAGTCAATTAAGCCTCTTTTCTTTATAAATTACCCAGTCTCATGGAAGTTCTTTATAGCAGTGTGAAAATAGACCAATGCAGACGGCATCCTTCACTTGCTCTGGTTTTCAAGGGGAATGCTTCCATCTTTTGCCCACTCATTTTGATGTTGGCGAGGGTTCATCATAAATGGCTTTTATTATTTTGAGGTATGTTCTTTTAATACCTGGTTTATTCATAGTTTTCAACATGAAGGGGTATTGAATTGTATGAAAAGAATTTTCTGGATCAATTGAGATAATTATGTGGCATTTGCCTTAATTCTGTTTATAATATGTTTAACCAACCTCGAATTCCAGGGATAAAGCCTACTTGATCATAGCAGATAAGCTTTTTGATGTGCTGCTGGATTTGGTTTACCAGTATTTTATTGAGGATTTTTGCCTGGATATTCATAAAGGATATTGGCCTGAAGTTCTCTTTTTTGTATTGTGTCACTGCCAGGTTTTGGTATCAAGATGATACTAGTCTCATAGAATGAGTTAGGGAGGAGTCCCTCCTCCTCTTTTTTTTGGAATAATTTTAGTAGGAATAGTACCAGCTCTTCTTTGTACATCTGGTATAATTCGGCTGTGAATCCATCTGGTCCTAGGCTTTTCTTTGTTGGTAGGCTGTTTATTATTGATTCAATTTTGGAGTTCGCTATTAGTCTCTTTAGGGATTCAATTTCTTCCTTGTTCAGACTTGGGAGGGTGTTTGTGTCCAGGAATTTATCCATTTCTTCTAGATTTTCTAGTTTGTATGCATAGAGGTTTCCCTAATATTTTCTGATGGTTATTAGCATTTCTGTGTGGTGAGTGATAATATCCCCTTTGTCATTATCTTCTCTGTTTTCTTTATTATTCTAGCTAGAAGTCTATCATTTTATTAACTTTTTCAAAAAAAGACAATTCCTGGATGCATTAATCTTTTTGAAAATTTCAATAGTTACTGGGGTACAGGTGGTTTTTGGTTTCTGGTTACATGGATAAATTCTTTAGTAGTTTTTTTTTATTATTATACTTTAAGTTCTAGGGTACAGGTGCACAACATGCAGGTTTGTTACATATGTATACATGTGCCATGTTGGTGTGCTGCACCCATTAACTCGTCATTTATATTAGGTGTATCTCCTAATGCTATCCCTCCCCCCTCCTCCCACCCCACAACAGGCCCCAGTGTGTGATGTTCCCTTTCCTGTGTCCATGTGTTCTCATTGTTCAATTCCCACCTATGAGTGATAACATGTGGTGTTCGGTTTTTTGTGCTTGCTATAGTTTGCCAAGAATGAGGGTTTCCAGCTTCATCCATGTCCCTACAAAGGACATGAACTCATCCTTTTTTATGGCTGCATAGTATTCCATGGTGTGTATGTGTCACATTTTCTTAATCCAGTCTGTCATTGATGGACATTTGGGTTGGTTCCAAGTCTTTGGTATTGTGAATAGTGCCACAATAAACATACGTGTGCATGTGTCTTTATAGCAGCATGATTTATAATCCTTTGGGTATATACCCATTAATGGGATGGCTGGGTCAAATGGTATTTCTAATTCTAGATCCTTGAGGAATTGCCACACTGTCTTCCACAATGGTTGAACTAGTTTACAGTCCCACCAACAGTGTAAAAGTGTTCCTATTTCTCCACATCCTCTCCAGCACCTGTTGTTTCCTGACTTTTTAGTGATTGCTATTCTAACTGGTGTGAGATGGTGTCTCATTGTGGTTTTGATTTGCTTTTCTCTGATGGCCAGTGATGATGAACATTTTTGCATGTGTCTGTTGTCTGCATAAATGTCTTCTTTTGAGAAGTGTCTGTTCATATCCTTCGCCAACTTTGTGATGGGGTTGTTTTTTTTTCTTGTAAATTTGTTTGAGTTCTTTGTAGATTCTGGATATTAGCCCTTTGTCAGATGTGTAGATTGCAAAAATTTTTTCCCATTCTGTAGGTTGCCTGTTCACTCTGATGGTAGTTTCTTTTGCTTGCAGAAGCTCTTTAGTTTAATCAGATCCCATTTGTCAATTTTGGCTTCTGTTGCCATTGCTTTTGATGTTTTAGACATGAAGTCCTTGCCCATGCCTATGTCCTGAATGGTATTGCCTAGGTTTTCTTCTAGGGTTTTTATGGTTTTAGGTCTAACATGTAAGTCTTTAATCCATCTTGAATTAATTTTTGTATAAGGTGTAAGGAAGGGATCCAGTTTCAGCTTTCCACATATGGCTAGCTTAGTTTCCCAGCACCATTTATTAAATAGGGAATTCATTCCCCATTTCTTGTTTTTGTCAGGTTTGTCAAAGATCAGATGGTTGTAGATGTGTGGTATTATTTCTGAGGGCTCTGTTCTGTTCCACTGGTCTATATCTCTTGTTTTGGTACCAGTACCATGCTGTTTTGGTTACTGTAGCCTTGTAGTATAGTTTGAAGTCAGGTAGCATGATGCCTCCAGCTTTGTTCTTTTGGCTTAGGATTGACTTGGAAATGCAGGCTCCTTTTTGGTTCCATATGAACTTTAAAGTAGTTTTGTCCAATTCTGTGAAGAAAGTCGTTGGTAGCTTGATGGGGATGGCATTGAATCTATAAATTACCTTAGGCAGTATGGCCATTTTCACGATATTGATCCTTCCTATCCATGAGCATGGAATGTTCTTCCATTTGTTTGTGATTCACCCAAGCAATGTACATGCTACCCAATATGTAGTCATTTATCCTGTACCCCACTTCTGCCCCTTCCTCTGAGTCCCCAAAGTCCGTTATATTATTCTTATACCTTTGCATCTTCATATCATAGGTTCCACTTATAAGTGAAAACATACAATATTTGGTTTTCCATTCCTGAGTTACTTCACTTAGAATAATGGCCATCCAAGTTGCTGCAAAGGCCATTATTTTGTTCCATTTTATGGCTGAATAATATACCATAGTATATTTGTGTATATGGATACACACACTCACAACACATTTTCTTTATCCACTCCTTGGTTGATGGGCATTTAGGCTGGTTCCATATCTTTGCAATTGTGAATGCAACTGCTATAAAAATGCAGGTACATGTGTCTTTTTCATATAATAACTTCCTTTCCTTTGAGTAGTTACCCAGTAGTGAGATTGCTGGAAAAAATGGTAGCTCTACTTTTAGTTCTTTAAGGAATCTCTATAATGTTTACCACAGTGGTTGCATCAGTTTACATTCCCACCAGCAGTGTAAAAGGGTTCTCTTTTCACCACATCCATGCCAACATCTGTAGTTTTTTTGATTTTTAAATTATGGCCATGTTCACAGGAATAGGGTGGTTATTCAGTGTGGTTTTAATTTGCATTTCCCTGATAATTAGTGATATTAAGCATTTTTCATGTTTGTTGGCTGTTTGTGTTTCTTCTTTAGAGAATTGTTGATTCATATTCTTTGTGCACTTTTTGTTGGAATCACTTTTTTTCTTGATTATTTGTTTGAATTCCTTGTAGATTCTGAATATTAGTCATTTGTCCGATGCATAGTTTGCAAAGATTTTTTCCCACTCGGTGGGTTGTCTATTTACTCTGCCGATTATTTCTTTTGCTATACAGAAGATTTTTAGTTTAATTAGGTCCCATTTATTTATTTTGGATTTTGTTGCATTTTCTTTTGGGTTCTTAGTCATAAATTCTTTGCCTAAGCCAATGTCTAGAAGAGCCTTTCTGATATTATAGTCTACAATTTTTGTGGTTTCAGGGTCATAAATTTAAGTCTTTGATCTATCTTGAGCTGATTTTTTAATAAGGTGAAAGTTGCAGATCCAGTTTTATTCTTCTATATGTGGCTTGCCAGTTTTCCCAACAGCATTTCCTGAATAGGATGTACTTTCCACACTTTATGTTTTTCTATATTTTGTTGAAGAACAGTTGGCTTTAAGTATTTTGTTATATTTCTGGATTCTCTATTGTGTTCCATTGGTTTACATGCCTATTTTTATACACAGTACCATGCTGTTTTGTTAACTATAGCCTTGTAGTATGACTTACAATTGGGTAGTGTGATGCATCCAGCTTTGTTCTTTTTGCTTATTATTGCTTTGGCTATGCGGTCTATATTTTGGTTCCATATATATTACGGGATTGTTGTTTCTAATTTTGTGGCAAATTACAATGCTATATTGATGGTAATTGCATTAAATCTGTAGATTGCTTTGGGCAGTATGGTCATTTTCACAATATTAATTCTACCCATCCATGAGCATGGGATGTTTTCATTTGTTTGTGTCATCTATGATTTCATTCAGCAGTATTTTCTGGTTTTCCTTGTAGAGATCTTTCACCTCCTTGGTTAAGTATATTCCAAAGAATTTTAATTTTTTGCAGCTGTTGTAAAAGGGATTGAGTTCTTGATTTAATTATCAGCTTGGTCATTGTTGGTTATTGCAGTGCTACTGATTTCTGTACATTGATTTTGTATTTTGAGACTTTACTGAATTCATTTATCAGATCTAGGAGCTTTTGGGATGAGTCTTTAGGGTTTTCTAGGTGGATGATTATATCATTGATGAACAGCTACAGTGTGACTTCCTCTCTTTCCAATTTGAATGTCCTTTATTTCTTTCTCTTGTCTTATTGCTCTGGCTGGGACTTCCAGTATTATGTTGAATAGAAGTGCTGAAAGTAGGTATCTTTGTCTTGTTCCAGTTCTCAGGGGGAATGCTTTTGACTTTTCTCCATTCAATATTATGTTGGCTGTGGGATTGTCATATATGACTTTTATTGCTTTGAGGTATATTCCTTCTATTTCAGTTTCCTTGAGGGTTTTTATCATAAAGAGATGCTGGATCTTGTCAAATGTTTTTTCTGTGTCTATTGAGATGATTGTATGATTTTTCTTTTAAATTCTGTTTATGTGAGGTATCACATTTATTGACTTGCATATGTTAAACCATTCCTGCATCCCTCGTATGAAACCCACTTGATGATAATGTATTATCTTTTTTGATATGCTGTTGGATTTGGTTAGCTAGTATTTTCTTGGGGATTTTTGCATCTATGTTTATCGGTGATATTGGTCTGTAGTTTTCTCTTTTGTTATGTCCTTTCCTGGTTTTGGTATTAGGATGATACTGGCTTCATAGAATTATTTATGGAGGATTCCTTCTTTCTCTATCCTGTGGAACAGTGTCATTGGATTGGTACCAATTCTTCTTTGAATGTCTGATAGAATTCAGCTGTGAATCCATCTGGTCCTGAACATTTTTTGTTGGCAAATTTTTATTACTGATTTAATCTCTCTACTTGTTATTGGTCTGCTCAGAGTTTCTATTTCTTCCTGATTTAATCTAGAAAAGTTACATATTTCTAAAAATTCTTCCATCTTCTCTAGGTTTTTTAGTTTGTGCATGTAAAGGTATTCATAATAGCCTTGATTTATCTTTTGTATTTTATAGTATCAGTTGTAATGTCTCCTGTTTCATTTCTAGTTGAGCAAATTTGTATATTCTCTCTTCTTTTCTTGGTTAGTTTTGCTAATGGTCTATCAATTTTGCTTATCTTTTCCAAGAACCAGCTTTTGTTTCATTTATCTTTTGTATATTTTTGTTTCAATTTCATTTAGTTCTGCTCTGATCTTTATTATTTCTTTTCATCTGCTGGGTTCGGGTTTAGTTTGTTCTTGTTTCTCTAGTTCCTTGAGGTATAATGTTAGGTTGTCTATTTGTGCTTTTTCAGACTCTTTGATGTAGGCATTTAATAATATGAACTTTCCTCTTAGCACCACTTTTGCCATATCCCAGATGTTTGGATCAGTTTTGTCATTATTATAGGATATTATTTAATTTCCTTGTATTTTTAAAAGTCTTAAGGGTTCCTTTTGGAGTTAACTTCCAGTTTTACTTCACTTTGGTCTGAGAAATTATTTCATATAATTTTGACTTTCTTAAATTTATTGGGACTTGTTTTATGGCCTATCATATGGTCTATCTTGGAGAATGTTTCATGTGCTGATGAAAAGAATGTATATTCTGCAGTTGTTGGGTAGGGTGTTCCGTAAATATCTGTTAAGCTCATTTGTTCTAGAATATAGTTTCTCTGTTGTTTTTTTGTTGACTTTCTGTCTTGATGATCTGTCTAGTGCTATCAGTGGAGTATTGAATTCCCATAGTATTATTTTGTTGCCATCTAATTTCTTAGGTCTAGTAGTAATTGATTCATAAATATGGGATCTTCAGTGTTAGATGCATATATATTTAGGACTGTAATACTGAGAGGTAACAGCGTGCTGGCAGCCTTCACAACCCTCACTCACTCTTGGTGCCTCCTTGGCCTTGGCGCCCACTCTGGCTGCACTTGAGGAGCCCTTCAGCCTGCCGCTGCACTGTGGGAGCCCCTTTCTGGGCTGGCCAAGGCTGGAGCCAGCTCCCTCAGCTTGTGGGGAGGTGTGGAGGGAGAGGCGTGGGCGGAAACCGGGGCTCTGCAGGGCACTTGTGGGCCAGCCCAAGTTCCGGGTGGGCGTGGGCTCAGCGGGCTCCACACTCAGAGTAGCCAGCCGGTCCTGCCGGCCCCAGGCAGTGAGGGGCTTAGGACCTGGGCCAGCAGCTGCTGCTCTTGATTTCTCACCGGGCCTTAGCTGCCTCCCTGTGGGGCAGGGCTTGGGACCTGCAGCCCGCCATGCCTCAGCCTCCTCCCCCGCCCTGCCATGGGCTCTGCCCAAGCCTCCCCAATGAGCGCCACCCCCTGCTCCAGGGTGCCCAGTCCCATTAACCACCCAAGGGCTGAGGAGTGCGGGCACATGGCGCGGGACTGGCAGGCAGCTCCACCTGCAGCCCGGGTGCGAGATCCACTGGGTGAAGCCAGCTGGGCTCCTGAGTCTAGTGGGGACTTGGAGAACATTTATGTCTAGCTGAGGGACTGTAAATACACCAATTGGCACTCTGTATCTAGCTCAATGTTTGTAAACACACCAATCAGCACCCTGTCAAAACGGACCAATCAGCTCTCTGTAAAACAGACCAATCAGCTCCCTGTAAAATGGACCAATCAGCAGGATGTTGGTGGGGCCAGATAAGGGAATAAAAGCAAGCTGCCCAAGCCAGCAGTGGCAACCCACTTGGGTCCCCTTCCACACTGGAAGCTTTGTTCTTTCGCTCTTTGCAATAAATCTTGCTGCTGCTCACTCTTTGGGTCCACACTGCCTTTATGAGCTGTAACACTCACCGCAAAGGTCTGCAGCTTCACTCCTGAGCCAGTGAGACCATGAACCCACCAGAAGGAAGAAACTCTGAACACACCTGAACATCAGAAGGAACAAACTTCAGACATGCCACCTCTAAGAACTGTAACACTAACCGCAAGGGTCTGCAGCTTCATTCTTGAAGTCAGTGAGACCAAGAACCCACCAATTCTGGACACAATATCTTCCTGTTGGACTAATCCTTTTATCATCGTATAATGTCTTCTTTGTCTGTTTTTACTGTTGTTGCTTTAAAGTCTCTTTTGTCTCATATAAGAATAACCACTCCTGTTTGCTTTTGGTTTCCATTTGAGTGGAATATCTTTAAGTTTAAATGAGTCCTTATGTGTTAAGTGAATCTCTTGAAGACAGCGTATACTTGGTTGGTGGTTTTTAATCCATTCTACCATTCTCTATCTTTTTTTTTTTTTTTTTTTTTTTTTTGAGATGGAGTCTTGCTCTGTCACCCAGGCTGGAGTGCAGTGGCGTGATCTCGGCTCACTGCAAGCTCCGCCTCCCGGGTTCACGCCATTCTCCTGCCTCAGCCTCTCCGAGTAGCTGGGACTACAGGCGCCCACCACCACGCCCGGCTATTTTTTTTTGTATTTTTAGTAGAGGCAGGGTTTCACCGTGGTCTCGATCTCCTGACCTTGTGATCCGCCCGCCTCGGCCTCCCAAAGTGCTGGGATTACAAGCGTGAGCCACTGCGCCCGGCCCCATTCTCTATCTTTTAAGTGAAGCATTTAGGCCATTTACCTTCAAAGTTAGGATTGACATGTGAGGTACTATTCTATTCACCATGTTAGTTGTTGCCTAAATACCTTTTTTATCATTCTGTTGTTGTTTTATAGGCCCTGTGAGATTTATGCTTGAAGTTGGTTCTACTTTGGTCTATTTCACGGTTTTGTTTCAAGATTTAGAACTCTTTTTGGCATTTCTTGTAGTGCTGGTTTGGTAGTAGCAAATTCTCTTAGAATTTATTTGTCTGATCCCTTCTGGCTTGTGAAGTTTCTGCTGAGAAATCTGCTGTTAATGTTATAGGTTTTTCTTTATAGGTTATCTGATGCCTTTGCCTCACAGCTCTCATGATTTTTTCTTTCATCTTGCTTTTGGATAACCTGATGACTAGAGGCCTTGTTAATGATCTTTTTGCAATGAATTTTCCAGGAGTTCTTTGGGGTTCTTGTATTTGGATGTCTAGATCTCTAGCAAGAACAGGGAATTTTTCCTCAATTATTCCCTCAAGTAATTTTTCCAAAATTCTAGTTTTTTCTTATTCCCCAGGAATGCCAATTATTCTTAGGTTTGGCCATTTTACATAATCCAATATTTCTTGGAGGCTTGGTTTATTTATTTTTATTATTTTTCTTTGTTGAGATCTGATTGGGTTAATTCAAATGCTTGGTATTCCTGCTCTGAAATTCTTTCTTCTACTTGTGCTTGTCTGTTGTTGAAACTTTTCATTGTATTTTGTATTTCCCTAAGTGTGTCTTTCATTTCTTTCATTTCCAAAAGTTCTGATTGTTTGTTCTTTTTGATGTCTATTTCTCTGAAAAAGTTTTCATCTATACCCTGGATTTTAAAAAATTTCTTTAAGTTGGTTTTCACCTTTACCTGGTATCTGCTTGAGTAGCTTAATAACCTTCTGAATGATTTATCTGGCAATTCAGAGAATTTTTTTTTTTCTAGATTCAGATCCATTGCTGGGAGCTTGTGTCATATTATCAAAATTACTTTTCTTATTCCTTCTCATTTGGGTAGAGTATTTTTTCAAATTGTTCTTGAATTTATTTTTGATTGGACTGTGTTTTTTATTTCTTTTTTCCCCTCTTAAAAATTGGACCTTAAAATTAAAAGAAAATTAAAAAAATTGTTTATTTTAGCCTAATTTGATTCTTGGTGCTTTTGGGGCTGAAGACTCTATGTGAATTCCTTATAGAGAGTCTTTGTTTGCTTGGTTTCCCAGATCCTGGTTGTAGTAGTTATATTCTTGGTATTTGGGCAAGTTCACTGTCTCCTGTGGGATTAGAATGGGAGGGATTTCTTGAAGCTCACCTTGTTCTCTTGCGGTATACACTTCATTTATTTATTTATTTTATTTTTCTCCAGTATTTTACTTACTGAGTTGATGATTCAGTTTCAGGTCATTAAAGGAGGTATTCCTGGGTAGGCACCAGTCATAGCCTAACCAGGAGGTGGGTAGATGTAATACCCAAAAGTGGGCTGAGGTCCCAGCCTTGATGAGGGTGGCTGGGTGAGCGCTCAATTAAGCATGCTGAGGTTTTATCAGGGTAAAGATTGGAAGCTACCTCTGTTTCCCTGCCAAGCCAGCAGGAAAGCTATTCACCACAGAGCCTCACTCCTGTTCCAGTGTTTCAGCTATTCAGATCCTACAGGCACCTCTTTTCATCTGTAGAAACGTTGATGTTCCAACATCAACATCTGCCTGTCATGCAGGCTTGAATCTAGGTGGTGCTCCTTCTGTGGTGCTGTGCTACCCTGGATTATACCAGAAAGGCTGTCTGTAGTTGCATCCATGCTGTGTTCCTGTGGGTGAAGCCCCAGCCATGTCTATAGTGAAGTGACAGGAGAAACAAGGACCCCTTTTTTTAAGCCTTTTCAGTCACAGAGGATGCCTGCTTGTTGGAGTAGAGGTGCAAACTTTCCCTACTACACCCAGCGTTGCAATTGTGTCTCTACTGTGAGAAATTTCCCATGAGTGGAATGGTCTGGGACTCAAGGCCTGCTGTTCAGATTCTTTTGTCCCATGGGGTAAGCCCTTGATATATTGCTCTCCTTCTTCCCCTAGGGATGGGGTTTTCTGAAAGCCGCACTGCAGTAATTGCTATTGCTCTTCTAGGTCTAGCCACCTAGGGGGACTTCCAGTCTAGAATAGTGCTGGGGAATGTCTGCAAAGAGTCCATGGTTTTGATCTGTGTTTGGGTGTCCCAGTAGTAGATACCAGCACCTGCTTTGGTGGAGGTGGCAGGGGAGTGACATAGACTGTGAAAATCCTTGGTTGTAGACAGGCTTAGAGTGCTGGCTTTCTCAAATGCTGTTTATAGTAGTAGTGAGTCTGTCAGGTGGACAAACTAAAGACCTCTGGTTAGCCAGTTACAAGCAGTGGTGTTAGCAGCCATTTTCTCCTTCCTGGGAGCAGTATTATTCTGCCATGAGTTGCTATAATGGCTTAAGTTAGTTCGCCTCCAGCCAAGAGGTGGTGCTAACATAAGAGCTCCTCAACATAGTACTGGAAGTCCCAGTCAGAACAATCAAGCAAGTGAAAGAAATAAAATGCATCAAAATAAGAAGACAGCAAGTCATTTTTGTTTGCAGATGACATGACTCTATGTTAAATAGCAATGATGAGAGAGGGCATCCTTGTCTTGTGCTGGTTTTCAAGGAGAATGCTTCTAGCTTTTTCCCATTCGTTATGATGTTGGCTGAGGATTTGCCATTGATGGCTCTTATTATTTCCAGGTATGTTCCTTGAATACCTAGTTTATTGCAAGTTTTGAACATGAAGAGGTGTTGAATTTTATCAAAGGTCTTTTTTGTATTGATTGCGATAATCATGTGCTTTTTATCTTTAGTTCTGTTTATGTGATGAATCACATTTATTGTGCATGTTGAACCAACCTTGCATCCCCAAGGATAAAGACTATGTGATTGTGATGGATAAGCCATTTGATGTGCTGCTGGATTTGGTTTACCAGTATTTTGTTGAGGATTAATCTTTTTAATAGTTTTTTTTTGTGTCTCAATCTCCTTCAATTCAGCTTCGATTTTAGTTATTTTTTATCTTTGGCTAGTTTTGGGGTTTTCTCTTGCTTCTCTAATTCTTTCAGTTGTCATGTTGGGTTGTTAAATTGAGATCTTTCTAAATTTTTGATGTGCATGTTTAGTGCTATAAATTTTTCTCTTAACAGTTCCTTAGCAGTGTCCCAGAGATTCTGGTACGTTGCATCTTTGTTCTCATCAGTTTTAAAAAACATCTTGATTTCTCCCTTAATTTAATTACTTACCCAAAAGCCATTCAGGAGCAGGTTACTTAATTTCCATGTAATCGTATGGTTTTGAGAGATTTTTGTAGTCTCAATTTCTAATTTTATTGTGCTGTGGTCTGATAGAGTGGCTGATATAATTCCACTCTTGTTTTTGCATTTGCTGAGTATTGTTTTACGTCGAATTATGTGATCGATTTTAGAGTATGTGCCGTGTGGTGATGAGAAAATCGTATATTCTGTTGTTTTGGGGTGGAGAGTTCTGTAGATGTCTGTCAGTTTCATTTGATCCTGTGCTGAATTTATGTTCGGGATATCTATGTTAATTTTCTGCCTCAATTATCTGTCTAGTATTGACAGTGTGGTATTGGATGAAGTCTCCCGCTATTATTACATGGGAATCTAAATCTCTTCATAAATCTCTAAAAACTTGCTTTATGAATCTGGGTGCTCCTGTATTAGATGCATATATTTTTAGGATGGTTAGTTCTTCCTGTTGAATTGAATGAGCTCTTTACCATTATGTAGTGTCCTGGTCTTTTTTGATCTTTGCTGGTTTTGTTTGTTTTGTCTGAAATTAGTTTAGCAACCCTTGATTTTTTCTGTTTAATTATTAATTATTAATTAATTAGGTTCTACAATTACTAGATTGCTTAATGTTGGGCCTACAAAATTAAATAAAAGAGATAGTACTTTTTTTGAAGGTGTGGTACATGGAATAATTTCCAATTTATTTTTAGAACCATCCAATTTTCCAAGAATATGACATACAGTGAATGGGGGTAGTGAGAGAAAAGCCTAGAAAGGTGGAAAAGTGTCAGCTCTTAGAACAGCTTTAAAAGTGTATCAAGCTGATTTTTTCTTGGGATACAGATAGACTCCTCTGAGTTTGGGGACAGAAGAGTAACATGATCAGATCTAAATATGTTAGCAGGTTTAAGGATATGCTGAGATTGGACATGGGGAGATGATTAATGAAATCACTGCTAATGTTCAAGGGACAAACGATAAATTCAGAACTAAAGTTAATGGTGATTAAATTATGGAGAAGCATGTGAAGTTGAAACAGATGGAACTCTGAGGCTGTTAAGAATTAAAATCTAGAGGAGTTGGCCAGGAGAAGGTTAAAGTCAGAATGTTAAAAAAATAAATTACCCCCAAAGACTATTGTAGTCTTGCTTAAAAAATACACGGAAGCAGTACCCAAGATGTGGAATTTCACAGAAGGAACAAGTATTAGTGAAGAGATGACTAATTTGTTCATTCAGCAATATAAATGTACGGTAATATTTATGTCATCTGTTGCCTCTTTAATTTGGAGCCCAGTGCTTATGTAGTGGTTAATATAGTGGATAAGTATGCAACATACCCATAAAGTCAGACATAGGCAAAGGAGTTTGCATCTATATAAATGCATCTTACAATTTTTATATTTCAGGGTTAAGAATCTTTGCCTTAACTTTAATGTACTGTAAAACACACATGTTGAACAAAGTCTGATTATAGATAAGTTTGTCCTGAAAACATTTTGTTGTTGGCAAATGTATAAATAACAAACATTTACTCCTTCGCTTTAAAAGTCAGTACTTCTCTTTTTTCAACCCACCCTCCCTCCCTTCCTTCCTTCCTTCCTTCTTTCCTTCCTTCCTTCCTTCTTTCCTTCCTTCCTTCCTTCCTTCCTTCCTTCCTTCCTTCCTTCCTTCTTTCCTTCCTTCCTTCCTTCCTTCCTTCCTTCCTTCCTTCCTTCCTTCCTTCCTTCCTTCTTTCCTTCCTTCCTTCCTTCCTTCCTTCCTTCCTTCCTTCCTTCTTTCCTTCCTTCCTTCCTTGCTTCCTTGCTTCCCATCCATCTATATACCTATACCACACCCAAATGGTCAAGAGTCCAGGAAAATGTCTCCAAATTACAACAAATCCACCAGAGAAAATATATAACATGTTTTTTTTCTTTAATGGGAGATTAATATAGTTTTGTAATTAAAAATGTGCAAATGGGGTAGTTGATATTTATGTTAATATTTTGTTTAATAGAGTTCAAATAATTCATTACAAACATTATGTGAATACAATGCTGTCATTTCAGTATATTCCTTAAACCATATGAATATTTTAAAAATAATTTTTAAAATATGTGGTAATACCCCAAGTGTCCTGAAGAGTTTGAATAAAATATTTATTATTTTCCCAGATTTAAGTTTTCTACATCTAGCAGTTCAAAGTTCAAATTATAATTACGATTCAAAAAAGTAGTAGAATGCAATACATTCATTCACACAAGACACTAAGTCAAAATTCCTAAAGAATTTTATTAATGCCTAAACCCCTGCAAAAACGCCTAAATGAATATTGCTATATTGCAGTTGGAGAGGGCAATCTTTTTATACTCCTGTAATGGAATACAGTTGTCTTCTATTTCTTTATGCATCTATTGATTCTACAGAAAGATGCACTTCGAAAAATCAGTGTGTGAAAGACTTCTTTTTTATTCTTTTATTTCTTCACAAGGTTGTTTGATGTTTCATTGGGAAGTCTAAGTACTCCTGATGATCAAAATGTAAACGTTGTTTCTAAAATTTTACAAATAAGAAATGACACAATCTTGATGAGAAAAGTTACTACTTCCATCTCCCACATGTAAATATGCCGTATTCAAGAATTTATGTGTATTAAGAAAAGACTTACTTTTCATGAATTATATCTACCATTTTTACTCAGCAACTCTTATTTAATCAATTCGCATTAATTAATTGGAGTATTCAAATCCCCCTCTCCACAAGGTACCATATAAGACACTCATTGAATTATAGTTATGATTGAGCATTTTATAGAAGTTAGTATATCATATTTCTTTGAGAAAATTTTGTTCAAACATATGAGATTGGGGGAATTTAAAGGGGGATTTTTTCCTTTAAAAATATACTACACATTTCCATACATAGATTGAAACAACAGAAAATATCCTAAAAATTAAAATACCCATGCCAATGACAAAGCATTTTCTTTGCTTATTTAAAAAAAATTATCTGCACAGATGAATTTTAAAATTGAAGTTCAAAACCCTCTCTGCATGTCTCCACTGGAATCACATACACTTGGACACTTTCTTAGTTAAATGTGTGTTTTGTAGGTATTCGTTTATGTGGCCAATTTGCAGTTCCTACAATCCACATAAAACTGGCTTTTCCAAATGCATAATGAGAGAACTGCAACTGAACTATAATGACAAAAAAGGTTATTTAGTCTTCAAAACATTTAGTTACCTTCAGAAGTGAATTCAGGGGAGCAGTACAGAGACCTTTCTGATTAAGTCTTCATTAGTAAGCCTTTATTTCTCCCACGGCTCTTTCCCTATACTTTCTTTTCTTTTCCCTTTGCTCTTCTCTCTCTGTTATTTTGATTTCTCTATGTAAGAAGTGAAAGTTCAATATAAAATTGCTTGAATTTGTTGGAAAAAAAAACCTGTTGAAAAATTGTGATTGCATTTGAATTCAATGGTTCTGAAACTCAAAAAAAGAAAAGTGGCAGATGGGCAAAGATGGACGATTTCTGACCAGGAATGTCATTGATAGCATAATATAAACCATGGGCTTGAAGGGATTTCTGTAGGTAAAGTGTTTAGATAATAAAACAATTTTTAAATGAGACAAACTTTTGCCTTCCTTGTTCTAACATATTTATAATTATGTCTTTACAATATCTGATATGTAAGCAGTTATATTTGATCATTCAAATGATTCTTACATTATAATTCTAAAAGTAGAAATCTTTTTTTGCTTATTTGGGTTCATTTGTAGCTTATTTTGAAACGGTGTTATCTAGGTTCTTTAAATTATTTCATTTATTCATTGACTAATATGTATTAATCACACATGAAGAGCAAAGCACCATTTCTTGTCCTAGGAATATAAACAGTTAAAAAACCAGACAAGGTTGTCAGTCAAAGAACTGAAGATATTACTGGTTTTCTTTTTAATAAAATACACTGTCTAGTGGTATCCCTGAAAATTTCCTGATTCTATAGAGGTGTGTATTTGTGTGTATAGAGGTGTGTATAGAGGTGTGTAATTGACTTTGACATATGGTATAAAAATTAAAGTCTAGAAAACTGATAATGCAAATGATTTCTGTTTATGACAATGTAAATGAACATTGTCCAATAGAGAATATAAATCTCTCTAAGTCAAATTCTTAATCCAACAAATTGTAGCTTGTTACTTATTCCTTCATTAATTAATAAGTTAAATAAAATATTTAAAACATATGCATTTAATATTTGATGACAGTCATGATTTTATCATTTTGAAAATTTTATTTTAACAAAGGGTTTGTCTTTTTGGAACTTACATTCTACTGATTCTTATGCAAATGCCTGCACAACTTGGAAGAATTCTTCCATTGTCATTATAATAACATAGCTTCTCTAGGAAGGTAGAAAGTCTTTATTTATATTGGCAGAAAAATATAAGCATAAAAATATTTATAATATATATCTGAAAATTTATAAAAATATAAATACATTTCAAGGATCTGGGCTTCCAAACAAACATATATTTTTTGAAAGACCCAAAAGTAAGGGTAGACAGTTTCCTTGGTTTCCCGTGCCTCTTTTAACTTTGGCACAGAGCATAAGATTGTAGTTTTTAGACAATGATTTTTACTAGTTAACCTAAAATGAAAGTATACATATTGTTTATAGAGTTGTTGGTAAATATAGTTGAACACCCACCATGCAGTTTACAGGATCCAGCTGGTTATTATAAGCTTTTATGAGTAGTCAATAAAACTTAATAGATACCAATTTCTAGTTCTTTGCTTCCAGAGCCACAATCATGTAGAAAATTAGCCCACTTGGAAGAGAACATAACATCATTTAGTCATGAATCCTGACAATATAAGGAACTGATATTCAGCAGTGGTATCTGTGAATGATAAAACAGTTAAAAGAAATGCATAAGCTTAAATAGTGTGATAATTGAACATATTGGTGTAAAATCTTTTCTGAAAATATGATAAATTTTACCAAATTCCTTTGAATTATTCTTGTGGCTAAGTTCCTTAGTCTGCCATTTTATTATTTAGTTAGGTTGTCAGAAATCCATATACATTAACATTAAAAATATTATAAACTGATCAGAGACCAGTTTAATAAGATTACTCATTTGAGGGAGATTCTACATATAAGCTATATTTAGATGATAAAAATATTGATGATTGTAAACAAGTGTATATTAATAAATTTAAAATATTTTTAGGATTTCCCAAAATATAATTAGTGTGTCGTACTTTTCCAACAGCCTATGAATCCTGACTTTAAAATTTGCTAATCATATGGTAAAATAATTTAATCCTCTTTTTCTCTTACTCTTCAAAGCACATAAATAAATAGCATTTTATTCACAAAACACATTACAAATTATAACATATTGAACTAAGGCTAAATGAAGCAATTATTTAGTGACCGACAACAGGACACTTGTCAAGAAACAAGGAGCATAAATGTCAGCCATGTTAAATTGTAATTTGAAAAAGATCTCAGTCCAAATTAGCAGAATGCATTGAGAGAGCTTTAGGTAGCATCACCTCTCCCTTTCAAATTTAACTTTTTAAAGAATTATATAGCTAAACTAACAATCATAATAATAATACCAATAGTTAAGATGATTCGTGGTTTTTCTAGACTGAGGAAAACAAAAATGAAAGTAATCATATATTTTTAGATGGTATGTTTTTTCCCTGCCCATCAGCTATTATACCTTCAACTACAAACAATCTTACCAAGTTTTCAGTTTTCTCTTTTATTTTATAAAATGTTTAATTTATTTTGAAATAATTCTAGTTTTACTGGAAGTTGCAGATAGTACAAAGAGGCTCTGTGTACGCGTCACCTAATTTCCTCCAGTGGATACACTTTACATAATTATAGGGCAATATTCAAACCAGGAATTTGATGTTAATACAATATGTGAGTATAGTTCTATGTTGTTTTATCATATGTTTAGGCTTTTGTAACCACCACTGCAATCAAGGAATGGGATTATTCCATAAACACAAAGATCTCTCTCTCTCTTGCTATCCCTTTACATTCACACCCACCAACCTCTGCCTCAACCATCTCTATCCCCTGACAACTACTAATCCGTTTTACAATTTTGTCATTTTGAGAACGTTATTCAAATGGAATCATATAGTATGTGTCCCCTTGAGACTGGATTTTTCATTCAGCATATCATTGAGATCCCTACACACACATTGTTGCATGTAACAAGGGTCCATTACTTCTTATTGCTAAGTAGTAACCCATGGTATGGATGTGCCACAGTTTATTTAGCCATTCACCTATTAAGGGAAATCTGTTTTGTTTCTAGTTTTTAGCTACAATAAATAACACTTTTTAGAACAAGCCTGTACAGGTATTTATGAAGACAAGTTTTCATTCTTTTGGGTCAGATGAGCAAGGGAATAAATGTCTGCTTACATGGTAAATGTATGTTCAGTTTTTTAATATTGTAACTACATAGAAATTTTTAAAAAATATATTATTTGTTTTTATTTCAATAGCATTTAGGGTACACGTGGTTTTTTTATTATATAAATGAATTCTGTAGTGGTGAATTTTGAGATTTAGTGCACCCATCTCTTGAACAGCATACACTGTACCCAATATGTGGTCTCTTATCCCTCACACCCCTGCCAACCTCCCCTGCAATGAGTCCCCAAAGTCCGTTATATCACTCTATATGTCTTTGCGTCCTCATAGCTTAGCTCCCACTTATAAATGAGAACACTTGATGTTTGGTTTTCCACTCCTAGGTTACTTCACTTAGAATGGCCTCCAGCTCCATCAAAGTTTCTGCAAAAGACATTATTTCATACCTTTTTATGGCTGAGTAGCATTCCATGTTGTATATATACCACATTTTCTTTATCCACTTGTTGGTCAGTGGGCACTTAGGTTGGTTCTATATGCAATTACAAATTGTGCTGTATAAATGTATGTGTGTATGCAATATAAGTCATAATGACTTCTTTTCCTTTGGGTAGATACTCAGTAGTAGTTTTTGAGAAACTGTCAGCCAGGCGCAGTGGCTGACATCTGTAATCCCAGCATTTTGGGAGGCCAAGGTGGACGGATCACCTGAGGTCAGGAGTTCGAGACCAGCCTGGCCAACATGGTGAAACCCCATCTGTACTAATAGTACAAAAATTAGCCAGGCATGGTGGTACACACCCGTAATTTTAGCTACTCAGGAGGCTGAGGTGGGAGAATCGCTTGAACCCAGGAGGTAGAGATTGCAGTGAGCAGAGACTGCGCCATTGCACTCCAGCCTGGGTGACAAGAGCAAAACCTCATCTCAAAAAAAAAAAAATGTTTTGTTTTGTTTTTCTTGTTTCCTTGTAGATTCTGGATATTAGCCCTTTGTCAGATGGATAGATTGCAAAAATTTTCTACCATTCTATATGGGTTGCCTGCTCACTCTGATGATAGTTTCTTTTGCTGTGCAGAAGCTCTTTAATTTAATTAGATCTCATTTGTCAATTTTGGCTTTTGTTGCCATTGCTTTTGGTGTTTTTAGTCATGAAGTCTTTGCCCATGCCTATGTCCTGAATGGTATTGCCTAGGTTTTCTTGTAGGGTTTTGATGGTTTTAGGTCTTACGTTTAAGTCTATAATCCAGTCTGAGTTAATTGTTGTATAACGTGTAAGGAAGTTTTCCAGTTTCAGTTTTCTGCATATGGCTAGCCAGTTTTCCCAACACCATTTATTAAATAGGGAATCCTTTATGCATTGCTTGTTTTTGTCAGGTTTGTCAAAGATCAGATGGTTGTAGATGTGTGGCATTATTTCTGAGACCTCTGTTCTGTTCCATTTGTCTGTATATCTGTTTCGGAACCAGTAGCATGCTGTTTTGGTTACTGTAGCCTTCTAGTATAGTTTGAAGTCAGGTAGCATGATGCTTCCAGCTTTGTTCTTTCTGCTTAGGATTGTCTTGGTTATATGGGCTATTTTTTGGTTTCATACGAAATTTAAAGTAGTTTTGTAATTCTGTGAAGAAAGTCATTGGTAGCTTGATGGGGATAGCATTGAATCTATAAATTGCATTGAGCAGTATGGCCATTTTCATGATATTGATTCTTCCTGTCCATGAGCATGGAATATTTTTCTATTTGTGTCCTCTCTTTTTTCGTTCAGCAGTGGTTTGTAGCTCTCCTTGAAGAGGTTCTTCATATCCCTTGTAAATTATATTCCTAGGTATTTTATTCTCTTTGGTGCAGTTGTAAATGGGAGTTCACTTATGATTTGGCTCTGTTTGTCTATTATTGGTGTATAGGGATGCTTGTGATTTTTGCACATTGATTCAAACAACCCCATCAAAAAGTGGGTGAAAGATATAGACAGACGCTTCTCAAAGGAAGACATTTATGGTGCCAACAAACATATGAAAGAAAGCTCATCATCACTGGTCATTAGAGAAATGCAAATCAAAACCACAATGAGATACCATCTTACCACAGTTAGAATGCTGATCATTAAAAAGTCAGGAAACAACACATGCTGGAGAGGATGTGGAAAAATAGGAATGCTTTTACACTGTTGGTGGGAGTGTAAATTAGTTCAACCATTGTGGAAGACAGTGTGGCGATTCCTCAAAGATCTAGAACCAGATTCTTTGCAAGGACATGGATGAAGCTGGAAGCCATCATTCTCAGCAAACTAACACAGCATCAGAAAACCAAACACCACATGTTTTCATTCATAAGTCGGAGTTGAACAATAAGAACACATGGACACAGGGAGGGGAACATCACATCCTGGGTCCTGTCGGGGGCTGGAGGCAAGGGGAGGGAGAGCATTAGGACAAATACCTAACACATGCGGAGCTTAAAACCTAGATGATGGGTTAATAGGTGCAGCAAACCACCATGACACATGTATACCTATGTAAGAAACCTGCACATTCTGCAGATGTGTCCCAGAACTTAAAAAAAAAAAAGTCAGAGCAAGGAAGGCCTATGAGGTTCCCAAAATAAAGTCAACCTCAAGGTATGGGTACCTAGGCTGATGACATGGGATCAAAACCTTAAAATGTGTGAGGTAGGGCTGGTTCTGACACAATGCATCATTCATACTAGTATCCCTTCTGGACACAGTGAAAAGAATGAAGGGAAGCATTTCTGAGAATGAGAGTATCATCTGAAAGACTTGCAACCTCAGAGTCCAGGTGAAGAGGTGAGGATGGGAAGGACCGGATAGAACTAGTCCCCCACAGTGACACCAGGCAAAAGACATGCAGCCCTGGATTCATCAGACCACTTCTCTTTCACCTTGGTGTGGAGAGACATGTCTGAACATTCTTGCCTTGCCTTGCGTAAGCTCCAGGGAGATGGTTGGGCCAGTTAGAGTCGAGGATAACCCAACTGCCACTTTTGCTAATAGGGCATGATGGTATTTGAGTACTCAAGTAAAAAATAAAAGAGATATGGCCATAAAGATTATTTTTCTGTTTTATCTCCTATTTGTTTTCTTCTAATATGTAATCAATGTATGTGTATTGATTTTAGGTCTTGCTTCATTTATTGGTTAGGCATAACAGCAGTTTTATAGATTCTTCAGACATTTCTTTACAGATAATTATTTAATCTGTCAGAAAGACCAGTTATACTTTATAACTACAATCTGTATACTAATTCCAACATCTGGATAGACTTCAAAGTCAGTTTCTTTTTTTTTTTTTTTCTCCTTCTTTTCAACTTTTATTTTAGGTTCAGGCATACATCTGTGGGTTTGTTACAAGGGTAAATTGTGTGTTGCAGGGGCTTGACATACTTATTATTTCATTGCCCAGGTAATAAGCACAGTAGCTGATTCTCACTCTCCTTCTAGCCTCCACCTTCAAGTAGGCCCCAGTGTGTATTGTTCTCTTGTTTGTGTCACTGTATTCTCAGTGTTAAGCTCCCACTTATAAGTGACAACATATAGAATTTGGTTTTCTGTTCTTGTGTTTACTTAGGATAGCAGCCTCCAGCTCCATCCGTATGCCGCAAAGGACATGATTTAGTTCTTTTCTATGGCTGTTTAGTATCCCATGGAATATATGTACCACATTTTCTTTACCCAATCTATTGTCGGTTGGCATTTAGGTTGATTCCATGTCTATGCTGTCGTGAATAATGCTGTGATGAACACAGATGTGCATATGTCTTCATGGTAGAATGATTTATATTGCTTTGGGTATTTCCCCCGTAATGGGATTCTAGGCTAAATGGTAGTTGTGTTTTAAGTTCTTTGAGAAATCTCCAAACTGCTTTCCATAGGGGCTGAACTAATTTACATTTCCACCAGCAGTGTATAAGCATTCTTAGGGTCACATTTCTCTTCATTGAGCTTTCTCTTGAATGCATATCACATTTTCTTGTTTCTTCATAGGGCTAGGAGTTTCTAACTGTATACTGGACATTTTGATAATATATCATAGGAGATCTTGATTATATCATATATCCCTAAAGAATGCTTGGTTTTGTTTGTTTGTTTTCATTTGTTTCATTGGTGGGTTTGGTTTTTTATTCTATCTAGCAATTCAATTGGTTAGATTCAAACTTAAAACTCTGTTGCCCCTGCTTTAGATAAGCTAAAGTCTTTTCTAGTTGTTTTTGTTTTACCTGTAGATGCTTTTCAACCAGGACTATTATATTTTTTCTACACATATGTAGATTAGGTGTTAGCCAAGGATTAGAACAGAACTTAAGTATGAAATTTGAGCCCCCACTCTTAACACCCTGTTCTCTCCTTGATTTTTTCTCTCACTTTCCAGTCGTTGTGGCAAAACCAAATATCTGTCTGCTAATTTCTTAGGCAAGTAAGAGTATTAGTGAGCTTTCTGACTGAATTTAACCTACCTTACATCAATTTAACTGGGTAATATCCTTGGAGGAAGGGCACACACATATAGAAAAAGATAAATTTTATCCAATGTTGTTTCCTTCCAAGAAAAGAGCCATTCAACTTCTGCCTATTTTCAGTCACTTTCAGGGCCTTTGAATTGTTCATGCATATTTTATTTACAGTTCATAATTGTTGTCTATAGGCGGATGTATCAAACATAAGCTACATTTGATGTTTACTGAAACCGGAATTCCTCTTTCTGTTCGTTCAGTGGGTCTTTTCCCTTAATTAAAAATGCATTTCTCCATGAACCTGGGAGCTGGAGCTTGTAGTGAGCCGAGATTGCGCCACTGCACTCCAGCCTGGGCAACAGAGCAAGACTCTGTCTCAAAAAAAAAAAAAAAATGCCTTTCTCAAATGTTTGATGTTATTTGGCTACCATTTCATATATTTACACAGTTGATAGACCCCCAAAAGATATGTTCACCCATAACCTGTGAATATAGTCTTATTTGGAGAAAAGATATTAGTAGATGTAATTAAGAATTTCAAGATAATCCTCTGGGATTATCTGAATGGGCCATAAATCTAATGCACTGTTCACAATAGCAAAGACTTGGAACCAACCCAACTGCCCATCAATGATAGACTGGATTAAAAAAAATGTGGCACATATACACCAGGGAATACTATGCAGCCATGAAAAAGGATGAGTTCGCATCCTCTGCAGGGACAGGGATGAAGCTAGAAACCATCATTCTCAGCAAACTAACACAGGAACAGAAAACCAAACACAGCATGTTCTCACTCATAAGTGGGAGTTGAACAATGAGAACACAGGGAGGAGAACATCACACACAGGGGCCTGTCAGGGGGTGGGGGGCTAGGAGAGGGTTAGCATTAGGAGAAATACCTGATGTAGATGATGGGTTGGTGGGTGCAGCAAACCACCATGGCACATGTATACCTATGTAACAAACCTGCACATTCTGAACATGTATCCCAGAACTTAAATTATAATAATAATAATAATAAATATTGAATGACTGGTGTTCTTACAGGAGAAATGAGAAGGAGATTTGAAACACATAGAGGAGAAGAAGGACATAAGAAGATAGAGGCAGATAGTGCAGTTATGCAGCTGCAAGTCAAGGAAAACTGGGAGCTACAGGAAACCGGAAAAGGCAATAATGAATTCACCCCTAGAGTCTTTGGAGTAAGAACAGACCTGACGATATCTTTTTTTTTTTAATTATAACTTTTATTTTAGGTTCAAGGGTACATGTGCAGGTTTGTTAAATGGGTAAACTGCATATCACAGGGGTGTGGTATACAGATTATTTCATCACCCAGGCAATAAGCATAGTACCTAACGGGTACTTTTTCTGATCGTCTTCCTCCTCTCGTCCTCTTCCCTCAAATAGGCCCGAGTGTGTATTGTTTTCCTTGTGTCCATGTCTTCTCATTGTTTAGCTCCCACTTATAAGTGTGAATACGCAGTATTTGGTTTGCTGCATCTGCATTAGTTTGCTAAGGATAATGTCCTCCAGCTCCATTCACATCACTGCCAGTGCAAAGGACATTATCTCATTCTTTTTTATGGCTGCGTAGTATCCCATGATGTATATATACCACATTTTCTTTATTCAGTCTACCATTGATCACTAACTAGTTTGATTCCATGTCTTTGCTATTGTGAATAGTGCTACAATGAATGTATACATGTTCCTGTGTTTGTATGGTGAAACTGTATATACCTTTGATTATATACCCAATAATGGGATTGCTGGGTTGATTGGTGATTCTGTTTTGAGTTCTCTGAGAAATCACCACACTATTTTCCACATGACTGAGCTAATTTACCTTCCCAACAGCAGTTTATAAGCATTGCCTATTCTCTGCAAGCTCACCAACATGTTATTTTTTGACTTTTTAAAAATAGCATTACTGACTGGTGTGAGATGGCAGCTTGTGGTTTTGATTTGCATTTCTCTAATAATTAGTGATGTTGAACTTTTTTCATGGACTTGTTTGCTGTGTGTATGTCTCTTTTTTAAAAATGTCTGTTCATATCTTAAATTTAGGCACCTTTTAATGTGGTTGTTTGTTTTTGCTTGTAAATTTAAGTTCCTTATAGATGCTGGATATTAGAACATTGTTGGCTGCATAGTTTGAAAGTATCTTTTCCCATTCTGTATGTTTTCTATTTATTGATAGTTTCTTTTGTTGTGCAGAAGCACTTCATTTTAATTAGGTCCCATTTATTAATTTTTGTTTTTGTTGCAATTGCTTTTGGCATCTTTGTCATGAAATCTTTGCCAGGTCCCATGTCCAGAATGGTATTTTCTAGGTTATCTTCCAGAGTTTTTATAGTTTTGGGTTTTACATTTAAGTCTTTAATCCATCTTGAGTTAAATTTGCATATGGTGTAACAAAAGATCCAGTTTCAACCTTCTGCATATGGCTAGTCAGTTACCCTAGCACCACTTGCTAAATAGGGTGTCCTTTCCCCCCGTTGTTTTCCCCAAAGAACAGATGGTTGGAGGCATGCAGCATTATTTCTAGGCTGTCTATTCTGTTTCATTAGTCTATATGTCTGGTTTTGTACCAGTACCATGTATTTTGATTACTGTAGCTTAGTAGTAGAGTTTGAAGTCAGGAAATATGATGCCTCTAGCTTTGTTCTTTTTGCTAGGATTGCCTTGGCTGTTTGGGTCTTTTTTTTTTTTTTTTTTGCTGTTTTTCCATGTGAATTTATAAATTATTTTTTGTAATTCTATAATGAAAATCATTGGTGGCTTAATAAGAACAGCATTGAATCTATAAATTGCTTAAGGTAGTAGAGGCATTTCAACAATATTGATTCTTCCTATCCCAGAGCATGGAATGCTTTTCTATTTGTTTGTGTCCGTTCTGATTTCTTTGAGCAGGGTTTTTAAATTCTCATTGTAGAGATCTTTTATCTCCCTGATTAGCTGTATTACTAAGTATTTTATTCTTTTTGTGGCAGTTATGAATGGGACTGCATTCTTGATTTGGCTTTCAGTTTTCACGTTGTTGTTGTATAAGAATGCTACTGCTTTTAGTACATTGATTTTGTATCCTGAAACTTTGCTGAAATTGTTTATCAGATCTAGAAGCTTTTGGCAAACAAGGGATTTTCTAGGTATAGAATCATGTCATTTCCAACCAGGGATAGTTTGACTTTCTTGCTTCATATTTGGATGACTTTTATTTCTTTCTCTTGCCTGATTGCTCTGGCCAGGACTTCCCCTACAAGATTTCATAGGATGGTGACAGAAGGCATCCTTGCCTTGTTTCTCATTTCAAAGGGAATGTTTCCAGCTTTTTCCCATTCAGTAAAATGTTGGCTACTGGTTAGTCATAAGTGGCTCTTATTATTTTGAAGTATGTTCCTTCATTGCCTAGTTTGTTGAGGGTTTTTAACCTAAAGGAGGGTTATTATTATATTTTCTTTTTACTGTTTATAGCATCATCTTTCTTTTTTTTCTTTTTTTTCTTTTTTTTAAATTTTATTATTATACTTTAAGTTTTAGGGTACATGTGCACAACATGCAGGTTTGTTACATATGTATACATGTGCCATGTTGGTGTGCTTTAAATTTTATCAAAAGACTTATATGCATCTATTAAGATAATTGTGTGGTTTGTGTTTTTAGTTCTGTTTATGTGATGAATCACATTTATTAATTTGTGTATGTTGAACCAACCTTGCATCTCAGGGATAAAGCCTACTTGAATATGATTGATTTTGATGTGCTGCTGGATTTGGTTTGCTTGTATTTTGTTGAGGACTTTTGCATCTGTTTATCAGCCTGAGGTTTCCCATTTGTGTGTGCCTCTGCCACGTATTGGTATCAGGATGATGCTGGCCTCGTACCATAAGTTGGGTGGAGGAGTCCCTCCTGCTCAATTTTTTGGAATCGTTTCAGTAAAAATGGTACTCTTGTACCGTTCTTTGTACATCTGATAGAATTCGGCTGTGAATCTGTTGATCCTGGTCTTTTTTTTTTCGTGGTAGGCTTTTTATTACTGATTCAATTTTAGAACCATTACTGTTCTGCTCAGGGATTCAGTTTCTTTTTGGTTCGGTCTTAAGAGGTTCTATGTGTCCAGAAATTTATCTTTTTCTTCTAGATTTTCTATTATAGTTTGTGTGCATAGATATTTTCATAGTAGTCTCTGGGATTTTTTGTATTTCTCTGAGATCAGGGATAATGTCTTCTTTGTCATCTCTAATTGTGTTTATTTGGATCTTCTCTTTTTTCTTTATTAGTCTAGCTAGTGATATATCTATCTTATTAATTTTTTCAAATAACAAACTCCTGAATTTATTGATCTTTTATATGGTTTTTCATGTCTCAGTTTCCTTCAGTGCAGCTCTGATTTTGGTTATTTCTTATTTTCTGCCAGCTTTGGCATTTGTTTGTTCTTGTTTCTCTAGCTCCTCTAGTTGTCATTTTAAGTTGTCAATTTGAGATTTTTCCAACTTTTCAATGTAGGCATTTAGTACTATAAACTTACCTTTTAACATTCTGTTAGCTGTTTCCCAGAGATTCTGGTATGTTGCATCTTTGTCTCATTAGTTTCAAATAGCTTCTTGATTTCTGCCTTAATTTCATAACTTACCCAAAGCTCATTCAGGAGCAGGCCGTTTAATTTCCATTTAATTATATGGTTTTGAGCTCTTATCTTATTGTTGATTTATATTTTTATTGCTCTCTAGTCTCTGAGAGTGTGACTGGTATAATTTCTTTTTTTGGGGGTGGGGGTGGGAATTTGCTGAAGATTGTTTTGTATCCAATCATGTGGTTGATTTTAGAGTATGTGCAATGTGGCAATAAGAAGAGTGTATATTCTGTGGATATGCATGGGGAGTTCTGTAGATGTCTATTAGGTCCTTTTGGTCCAGCGTTGAGTTTAGGTCTTAAATATCTTGTGAGTTTTCTCACTTGATGATCTAAAACTGTTAGTTTTGTGTTGAAGTCTCCCACTATTATTGTGTGGGAATCTAAGTTTCTTCATAGATTTATAGATTTATAAGAATCTGCTTTATGAATCTAGGTGCTCCTGTGTTGGGTGTGTGTATATATATATATATATATATATATACATATATATACATATATATATATATGTATATATATATACATATATATATACGTATATATATATGTATATATATATACATATATATACGTATATATATATGTATATATATATACATATATATGTATATATATATGTATATATGTCTTCTTGGTGAATTGAAGCTTTTACCATTATGTGTGTAATTCTTTGCCTTTCTTTTATCTTTATTGGTTTAACATCTGTCTACAATTAGGGTAGCAACCCCTGCTTTTTGCTTTTATTTCATTTGCTTGGTAGATTTTTCTCCAGCCTTTTATTTCGAGCCTATATGTGTCATTGCATATGACATAGGTCTCTTGAAGAGAGCATAACACTTGATCTTGCTTCTTAGCCCAGCTTGCCACTCTGTGCTTTTAATTGGGGCATTTAGCCCATTTACATTCTAGGTTAGTATTGATATGTGCAGATTTGATTCTGTTACCATGTTGTTAGGTGATTATAATGCAGACTTATTTGTGTGGTTGCTCTATAGTGTCAGTGGTCTATGTACTTAAGTGTGCTTTTGTAGTTTTCAATAACAGTCTTTCCTTTCCATATTTTGGATTCCCTTTATAACCTTTTGTAAGACAGTTGGGTGGTTACAAATTCCATTAGCATTTGCTTGTCTAAAAAGGATCTGATTTTTCCTTCACTTATAAAGCTTAGTTTTGCTGGATATAAAATTATTGGTTGGAATTTCTTTTCTTTAAGAATGCTTAATATAGTCTGCCAATCTCTTCTGGCTAATAGGGTTTCTGTTGAAAGGTCCACAGATGGGATTTCCTTTGTAGGTGGCCTTTCCCTACAGAGGGATCCTGCCTAGTAATGAGAAGAGGGACAGCTGGGTCACAGGGGAGACAGGCTGGTCTCTTCCCCTTACAGCACCTGCAACTTGCTGGAGTTGTGTTTAAAGCACTCAGGGTCTTTTCTCCTTCCCCAGTCCAAGTGCAGCAAGGGCAGTACCACTGCAGTGGCAGTGGGAGAGGGATTTTCAGTTGCTTCTGGGAGTTCCATGTCAGAGAAACTTCAGCTGGGAATGTTCAATCATGGGGTGGGGTGCCAGCACTGTTGGCCTTAGCTTAGGGCTCTGCTTTTTGTGTAGCAGGGGTCAAGGGCTTACAGAGAGGAGAGAATGAGTTCACTCCATGTAGTTACTGTGGCATGCTAGAGGTGTGAGTGAAGACCTCAGGCTCTTTCTTTCTTCACCAGTCTGAGGGCAGCAGGGGCAGAACTGCTGCTGTGGTGGTAGCAGAGGGGCTGTCTGCTGCCTCTGGGAGACTTTCCCCAGGGAAACTCAGACCCACTACCAGTGGGCTCAGTTAGGGATGGGGTGGCTGATCTGTGGTCCTGAGCCAGGGGTCCTGCCTGGTGGAGTAGGGGTTGGAAGCTCACAGGAAAGAAGGACTTGATTCCTCTACATATGATGACTGTTGAATGCTGGAGGTGACAGCATACTGACTAGGCCCTTTGTTTCTTCCTTAGCTTATAGCTGAGATAGCAACAATGTGAGCTCGCCTCTCCCTATGGGAACTCCATCCCAAGGAAGCGCAGAGCTGCTACCACCTGAGAGCCTCAGTGGGGGAAGTGGGTGGAGTCTTGAGTCAGGAGGTCTTGCCCAGTGAAGAGAAGTGGGATTGGAAACCCACCTGAAAAAAAAAAAACAGTCTGCTTTTCTGTGGGGTGGCTATGCTATGTTGGGGAACTGTGCCCAACCCGAGTCACCATTCACCCTCTAGTGTCTGAAGGCAACAGCCACGAGGGCTGTAAGACAACAAATATGGCATCTTGCCTCTCTCTGTAGGGGCTCCATTCCAAGGAAGTGCAGAGCTGTTACTGGCCTGAGGGAACTGGCCGTGGAGTGGGCAGGTGGCTGGAGTCCCAGATCAGTCGGTCTTATCCCACAACTTGCAGAGGCAAGGCCTGAAGTCCCTCGGGTCATGTGAGGGAGCCTGACCTCCCCCATTGCCAGAGCTCCAGCCACTAATGCCAGGATGCCCAGGGATTTAAGGCTCCAGGGACTCCATATGTGCCTGAGCAGTGGCTCTTTCAACATCACAAAGCTCTGCATGACGGTATGAAGTCCCCACTGGGGGTGGGCTTATGAGGGGAAGTCCTGAGTCCAGGGTTGCAAAGGTCTGTGGAAGAATTATGGGTCCCCAGGGACTCTCACTTTCTCACCATTTCCCTGCTATGGGGAAGCCTCCCTTGGCTCCATGCCATTCTTGAGTGGGCAGTCGTTCTGTCTCGCTACTCTCCATTATCGATGGGTTGAGTTGTTTCTTTGATGAATCCCAGTGTGTCCTCCTAGATTTTTCAGTTGAAGATTTAGTATTTACTCACCACTTTTTCTTCTCTCTGTGGAGTGACACTCACCAGCTGCTTCTAGTCAGCCATTTTGGCCCTGTCCCTCTGCTGATGTCTTGATTTTGAACTTCTGGTCTCTAGAACTGTGACAAAATAAATTTCTGCTATTTCAAGCCACCCAGGTTTCGATGATCTATTGCAGTAGTTCTAGGAAACTGATATAGTATTTAAGAATGAGCAATGGAAGGCTAAACACTAGCTAATGTGGATAGTTGTAGGTTCTGACTGGGGTATGTTCTTGTAGGTTGAGTCATTATTCTATGACATTCAATTGCCAGGAAGAGAAAAAACTTTTACTCTGAGGCAGCAGGGCCTAGATCAACTATTTTAGTTTCACTAACCTAAATTATCTTAGTAATTATGTTTCTTTTAAGGTCATTTTATGCTTCTTTTCTTTAAAAGCTACTTACACAAATATGAATACAGAAATCTAGCTTGCTTTTAGTGTTTGCATTGCATCTCTTTTTCTGTTCATTTACTTCTACTACACTTTTTTAATTAATCTATTGTTTTCTATCAATTTTTACTAATTTCATCTTTTAATTAGAAGTTTTAGTTCACTTAAAGCTAACATAATCACTGATATATTTGCTTTGAAATTTACTATTTTAAAATGCTTTTCATTTGTTAGACAGGAGCCCTTCCCAGCTGCATAAGCCCATCTTCATTATTCATCACATAGCTCCTTCTGTCTTCAAACCAACAATGGTATATCAGTCCTTTTCATTCTTCAAATCGCTCTGACTTCATCTTCTGCCGCAGCTCTTCTGCTTCCAGTTAAAGAAAGTTTTCTGCTGTTAAGGCCTTGCATCATTAGGTTAAGACAATGAAGATAGCACAGGAGAATCTCTCTATTTTAAGGTAACTGATTGATTAATTACAGCCGCAAAGTCTCTTTATCATGTAATATAACACATAGGTTCTGGGGACATCTTTGTGGGGTCATTCATCCTGTGTCCTACAACAATACTGGAAAGAGTGGACAGTGGAAGCCATAAAATTGCACAGCTCAGATCTCCTGTAGTAGGAAGCATTGTTAACTGATAGTCCCAACAACTGTCCTTCTGAATATACCACAAATTTACATTGTATCAAGGCTTTCTGTATGCTCCTATGATCTGAGGAATGTGAGAATCTTTTAATGAGGAAATTTGTTTGAGAACTTGTTGGCTTAGCCATAACTTTTTGAGAACGATGCAGAAATTTGAGTCTACTCAATCCTCATTTCTTTGTCTTGTGATTCATAAACCTGAATTGTGTGTGAAGAGTATCACTGTCTTTTCTAAAGGTCTCCCTTTTATCCTTCAGGGGTGTTTAGCCCTAATAAATCTCTGACATGTGTAATTTCATCTTGGTATTTGTTTCCCAAGTAAATGAACACTCCACTTGTGATTTAGCCTTAGGTCTGCAATTAAAATATTAAATGTTAACCATGTCTCTATTTACTGAAGTTTTTCCAGTCACCACTTAGTTTAAGGATGCACACATTTTAATCGATCCCTCAAGACGGACTCTTGTGTACAAAATTCCCTGAGCTCCTGTATGATTAAAGCTGTTTATAACATTAATACGTGAAGGATATCTTGAGTGTCTTGAGTAGATAGAAAAGCTTTGTTTCCCACTTTTTCTCTGTGAGATATTTTAAATTTTCTGCTTCATTGATTTCTTACTTTGAATGTGGCTTAGCAATGTCTAATAAGTTTTATGACATTCTAATTCTGTAGTTCATGTAAAGTTTTTTATCTTTTTATCTTTTTTTTTTTTTTTGCCTGGGGACCATGAGGATTTTTCCCCCATTATCATTAAAGTATTTCTTTCTTTCTCTCCTTCCTTCCTTCCATCCTTCCTTCCTTCTCTCCCTCCCTCCCTCCATCCTTCCTTCCCTCCCTCCCTCCCTCATTCCTTCCTTCCCTTTCTTCCTTTCTGTCTCTCTCCCTCCTTCTCTCTTTTTTTTCTGTAGCAAGGTGGTAGGTGAGAGGCAGTGCATACTTGAATTTGTTTATTTTCTTTCATAAGGGAGATCTTAAATTTCGCTCTTCTTTCCTTATTTTTTCTTTCTCCTTCATTATACAGTTTCCAGAGGCCATCTCTCCCTTACTTTTAACCCTCTTTCCTCCAAAATGCTACCTTTCCAAGACTGGCTCCTCCTCTTACATGAACTTTTAAATATCTTTCTCCTATACAGTACTATAATTTAACAGGAAAGGTGAATTTTCTGTTTCTGATGGTGGCTTTAGACTAAATTTAGACCTGCCATCAGCCTTTTTGTTTTTATTTTCACACAGATATTCCCAGACTACTCTTGCTCTCCATGTTGATTTGCAGTGAAATGCAAGAGATAACCCACTAAATTGGGTGTTTAATTTATATTCTTACTTTCAGATAATTTTTCTTTTGTCTTTGTCTTCTACGTATAATGACAGCACAAGTATTATTTTTTCTTCTTTTTATTTATTTATATATCTATTTAAAGTATATTGGGATTTTTAGATATACCAGTTGTGGATATCTTGATGAACATTTATAGAAGAGTATTTCACAAACACTTTCCCCCAGTCACTCTTACCTCTACCAGCTACATAGTTTTCCTCTGTTTTATTCTTTCTTCATTTTTCTGTCTTTTCCCATAATTCTTCTTTAAATATTTTATCTTCTAAATATATCACACTCATTTCCCTATATTTTATACCTTCTTACACAGAAGATAATAATCGATTCCCAGATTTGTTGTTTATATGCTCTTAAACTTAATAAAGACCATATTTATGTATAGGAAGGGCCATTACACTAAAGTTAACATCATGCTAGTGCAAAATTATATATTTTCCCATTAGTGTCATCTATCTTGGAGAGGGCATGGAAAATGATTTTTATAATCTTTTTACTATTAAAAATTAATATAAAATATCTGAAATGGAGTTGACAAATGGAGATTATTTGTTCCAATTCCTTTTTATTTATGAAAAACTTGAGGCTCAAAGCTGCATCATTTTACTAACAAAATATTTGCACTATTGTTAACATGTATTACATTCACTTGTAGTATTATCCTCAATTTACATATACGAATATTGATACAATGACTTAAGTAATTTATCTAGTTACATCACTGGCCATTGGTGAATGAGAGATTTGAACCTACATAATCTGTCTCCAAATTCTGTGGTCTAAACAATATGTAAAATGCTTTTCTTTAAATTTATATTGAAGTTATCTTTCTCTGGCTCTCTTATATCTCATCAGTAAAGTAGAAAAATAAAGTAAAAGTAAATCAACTTTTTGAATGGAATGTTGGTTACATTTTTTACCTTCTAACTAGGAACCATTTTTAAAAATAAAACTCTGGTGAGTTGCATCCAGCCCAGGAATATATAAATGACAATTGCTGAAAGATATCTTTAACTAGGATTTTTATGTTACCTGGTGACTGGTAGTTCTCCCATCTAAAAAAATCATAATTTATTTTTTATTAATACAGGATTGGTTTGGTTTGGCTCACAGATCTTGGCCACTATGTCCTCTCTCGGTTACACTGCATGCTCTCAGGCTGTAGCAATGGAGAGAATCAGAATTTACTCTCTTAGATGGGAAGAACCACTTTCTTATTAGGGTGCTAGATGAGAATGACTTAACAATTGCTCCTGGCATTTTCATGTATTCATGGAAGCTGTCCCTCCATTTCTTTATCCCAAATAGTAACAATAACGGAGAAACTTGTTCCTTAATTTCACATCTAATAGTACATGAGGTTCACTTGAATCAATTGCCAGTTAATATTATACCCATTCACTATAAAATGTTCAAGGGGAAGAAACTATATTCATTAAAGAAAGCAGGATAACAAGGAAGAACATATGTTTTATATTTTGTGACTGAGAAAATTTTAATATTTATACATTAAAATGACAATTATATAAGTAGTTCTTTAAATCATGAAATTATTGACACTCAGTGTTTTGCAAAGGAATTTTGTATTCTCAAAAGTGTCTTCTTTGTTTAGAAGCTTAACATTAAAGAAGATGAATTACAAATCTTCTAAGCTCAAACATTTTTAGCATAAATTATCTCTTTTATTTTCCTTGATGAATTTAAAATCCCTACCAATTGCTGTAACTATTTTTCTATTTTAAAATTAAACATTAAATAATCACCAGTAACATTTTTGAATGCTTTAAAAATGGTGTCAAAATAGTTAGGTCATATAATTTCAGTCAGAAGCAAGGATGTGAACATTTTACTTATAATCTTATATTGACTTTCCATGAAATGTTTTTAAAATCTTGCCAAGAACTTAGAGACCACCGTTTAACCATTCATAGACAGCCTAGAAGTAGAGTAACACCACTGTAATAAACAAAGTTTTATTTTTTTGTTCTCATGACACCCTTTCTCCTTGAAAAACATACAATATTTTTAGTAATTTTTTTCACCAAAGTAGTGGCTTAAGTACTTGCTTGATTTCAGTTGAAGTAAAATATCTAATTTCTAAAATTATTTCTTTTGGTGTTTTTAATGTCTTTGAATTCAAATGAACAAGATTTAAAAATCTTATTATGGCTCAAAATACATGGCAAAACATATGAGCAAAATGAAAGTATGAAGGGTTTTACATCCTGAGGCCAGTGGCTTATCTATTGGAACACGTTGGGTCCCTAGTGTGGCACAAAAACACTCAATTTCACTCTTGCTTCAAGAAGAAGTACCACTGTATAAATGTTCCATGTAACAATTTGATCATTTACAATTGAGGGGCCACTTTAAACTAGAGTAATACACTCAAGAGAGTTATGGTGACCACCAAAAAAAATCATTATAGGTTTATGCAGTAGTTTCAGGTACCAGAGGGAACAACTTCTTCGCAAAGAATGCCTTAAAAGAAGTAGCATGTTCCACGAAGAACAAAACGTCTCCTTAGAATGAACAAGTAAGTTGGTTTGCTAAAAGGTACAATCAATTTCCTCCAAAAATATCGTGGCTAACTGATCTTATTTCACTTCTTCTTACCCTATATCATCTCTACTTTGGCATGCAGTGACCTTGT
This sequence comes from Symphalangus syndactylus, assembly GCF_028878055.3. Lineage (NCBI taxonomy): Eukaryota > Metazoa > Chordata > Mammalia > Primates > Hylobatidae > Symphalangus > Symphalangus syndactylus. The sequence goes on from NC_072433.2 coordinate 79,627,079, forward strand.
TTGAGGAATTTCAGTAATTTTAAAATGAAACATTTTATTAATTAGGCTAAGTCATATTCTATTTTAGAAAGGTATGATTACACAACAAATAAAATACATAGTTTTACTGAAAATTATATTATAGGCTAGTCCAGCAATTCAGAAGCATTTCCATCTTTCTAAGTTTTTGCGATAGTTGAGTCAGACCAAAGAAGATAACAGAAGAACTTGAGAAACTCTAGCCCCAGCATCTTGAAATGAATGACAAGATACAGAAGTCTACAGCCAAAGGTAAAGAAGAATAAATGAGAATATTACTGGGAGTTAGAGTGGTAATCAGGTGTTAGTAGCAAGTATTTCTGGAGGTTGTCAAATGGTAGGCAAATAACCATAATATACCAGAAAAAATAAATTATAAATCTAATATCTAGACCACATCAGGAAATTCTGGTTTTGATTGTGTACAGGCATGTCTTCATTTGCTTAATAGATTTGTGTAACAAAACTTTCTGCAAATAAATTTCAGAGTAGTGTTTTAAGGTAGTAAAGAAGACGTAAGATTTGGAGTCAGACAGATTTGGGTATTAATTCCAACTACTGCTCCTGAAGGCTGTGTTAATTTGGAGACATTATTCACTTACCAAAGCCTCAGGTCTTCTATCCATAAAAATGGAGCAATGTCAAATAAAAAATACACATGAAATACCTATGAATCAGCCCTAAAACATAAGACTTGGTTAATGCAATTTTTTTTCTCTCTCTCTCTTCCTTTTTTCCTTCCTTCTTCCTGTATCAATTCCAGTCGCTTGTCAATAGGTAAATGAAAGTAGAAAGATGTGTTTGGGGGAAATTCCTTCAGTAAATGAACTTATTAAAACTACAGTATCAGAGAGGCACTGAATATTCTGGACCTCTACCTCTTTCCTTACTAGACTATTTCAAATTTCCCTTTGCTGTCACAGGGATTTGTCAACATTTAGTGATTCCCATGTCACAATTTCTCACCTCTCAATTGGTCTGTCTATAGAGAATGTTGCATTGCAAAATTCTCTGAGACTGTATTCAAACTTACTAGAAAAAGGTGTCATCGTTGACTGTAATGTTCCGTATATTCTAGAGTAGATCATTTTCCCTCTCTGAAATTGGGGTGTGTCTTGCACTCAATGGCATGTCACAGTCTAGTTGGCAACTGTATTTTTCTCTTTTTCGATTGAACATAAAATAATGGTGTGTTTCATGATTGATGACATCTTAGAGTTAAAGAAACATGGTAGCAGTGTCTGCCATAGGCACAGAAGAGACAATGTAGGCCAGCCATCTTAGACTTAGCAAATTTTATTTACCTTAAAATTTATATTGTGTAAAATTAGCTGAGTCACTGTTTTATCAAGAGCTATTTTGTAATTCTCTAAAACCAGATTACTTAGCATCAGATATACTTACATGCATATAAAAATAGAGATATAAATGTATTTTCTACTTTTTTATGACTCTAAGTTTATTAATGGTATGTGAAAACTATCTATATTCATTCAGTATTTGAACAAAACTTTACCCAGGTTTTCAAACTATTTGCAGAGACAATGCATTTACTGTAGAGAACTGTGTTGTTGTTTTTTTTTTTTTACCCATATATACTTTTTATATAGTAGTTTATTACCTACAGATGGCTAAAACATACATTCATAATGTATACTCCAGAAAAAAATATGTTAAGGTGTTAAATGTGGTCATGTTAAATTAAAATAAGTTTAATTAAACAAAATTAATTTTTTTAAAGAATCATAAAACCATGGCCAGAGTTCTATGGTATATCCCTGTAGTTACATATTCTTATTGGTAAATATAATTATAATTTTAGATAATTATTTACATTTCTTTATATATTGTATGCCTCTAACTATATGGTGCATTAATTCTAAGACATTGATTCTAAACTTTTAACCTAAGAGAGAATCTTGTCTTGTAGTCCATGATATAATTATAATTGGTAGAGGTTTTTTTTTCTTAATGGCACCAAAATTAATTGTACACTTTACAATCAATGGAATCTTAGATTAAACAAGTGGAATAGAAAGAGAGCTAAAAAAGATAAATTTTGTACATAGATACTACCCTACTCTTTTTGCCCTCATGACATAAATTATTATTCTGGAAAATATATTGCAGGAAAATATATTACAAACCAATAATTACCTTTAAGAGAAGCTAACTTACTCGAAATTTCTTCTAAGTGTACAAAGAACTCAGTATTTTGAAAACATTCTTTTAACTTCCAAAGTATTATAGGGTCTTAATATTATGGAGTGGAGTAAAATTATAGAGTAAAAGAATATAAATGGTACTCATAGCCTGGATTATATATTTATTGATTATTAACATTATTTTCTTTGCAAAGAACCTGAGTTTGTGCTCAGAGTTTAATTAATTATTTTCTGGTAATAGAAAGTTATTTTTATTTGGAGAAAAATATTACATAAATATTATTTTAAGAATATTTATGCATTCCATATTTGATTTAATTGAAAATGAATCCATGAAATATATTTAAAATATACTAAAATATATACCATTTTTAAATAAAAGTAAAAATACATTAATCAAAATATTGTCACCTTTCATCTGGCATAAATCACTAATTTGAAACTAGTTTAAATTATTAAATAAGTATGTATAGAAAGATATAACTAAGTAAATATCCCTTTCTAGTAATACTGGAAAAGTTTAAAAGATTTTAAACATTTCCACCTATGACGGATTGAGTAAATATGTAACAATTCACTCATGTAATAAAGAGTATGCTTGCTATTAAAAGTCAGATTGCTAAAACAAACATGAAAAAGAGTCAATGTCTGTGAAATAATGCTACTAAAATGATTACAGATTTACTCATTTATTGGGAAACACAAATGCTTATTACATTTCCAATATAAAAATGTGTATACTTCTGATTTTTCTATAGTGAACATACTCAGTTTTGTATATTTAAAAGATAAGAAAAACAATTAAGACAGAATACACCAAGAGTCAATAAAACTTAATGATAGGAGCAGCTAAGAAATATGAACAAAAACTTAAAGACAAACAATTTTGTCCTTCTATGTGTGTTCTTCCCTAGTTTATGTAAAGGAAGCATAAGTGCATCATTTGGGTGATGATTAATTGAGTGTTTAACTTTAGGCAGGCAAAGGTATGTTGGAACCAGCACACATAAAGAAATAGCTCTCTCACATGTAGACATTGCTTGCACAAACGCAGAACTTATACCATCAGCACCTCTCTCTCTCTCTCTTTTTTTCTTAAATAATGACTCTAACTTTAGATCCTTCCTTTGCTCATATTGAAAGTCACCCATAAAAGAAGTTTTTGGATTGTACAGTTAGTATTTGAACTGGCAGCAGTGACCTGATCTGAGAGCACAGCCTTTTTCACAAGCTTTCATGTGCTGTCAGGACAAATCCTGAGATTCTTGGCATCAGGTTTTAATTTGCTATCATGAAAATGAATTGCATATTCAGTACTAGGGCAGATAGTTTCTGTCTATTACCAATCTTGGGAAGTAGTTGAAAGTGCTGCTTAAGTCAAATGTTCAGGAAAAAAAATGATAATTTGTCAGTTTCATTATGTGTCTAGTAATTTGTCTCATTCATAATAAGTATTTAGGACATTTTTGATTGGGTGTCAGGTATGCATTACCTCTGACGGTAGAATCTGTTGCCACATGTACTCTGGGAGAGCACTGGTTAACAGCATATGGGAACTCTTTCTCTCACTGCTTATAAAAATATTGAACAGTCCTACAGTTTTAGAAACTATTAGAAATAAAGTGCTGAGATCAAAATAAAGAGAATTTGCACTTCTTACAATACTCAATTCATAAATGTCTTACACTCGATGTGTCTGTTTTTTTGTGTGTGTGTATAATTGTTAATGAGTACCATGATATTTTTAAAGTAATAAGAAACCTTAGAAATTGTAATCGAAGTGGTTTTATCCTGAACAGCAGTGCAAAGCCCTGTTTTAGGAAAAATTAAGAGCATATGTTCCAGAATTCAGCCCTAATTTGCAATGAATTGCTTCAGTAAAAGCACTTATATCAGTACTGTTAATCTTAATGGTTACAAGTGACCCATGTTTTAATAATCCAGAACATCAGTTGAGTACAAAATCTCTTTTTCTAATTAAGAATGTTTGACCACAAGAGGGAGTTCCTTGCCAACTGTTTACTTAGCCTCAACAGATATGATGGGCCAGAATTTACACAGAAAAATACCTTCAAATATATTTAGTTTCTTCAGTGCTTTTAGATTGAGAAAATGATGACAATCTATTTAAATTTAGGTCTTCATGAATTTTCAGAATGAAATATAATTTGCTCTATGAAATTCTTAGGTTAGCATACCAATCATTTTTTAGGAATGAAATGATGTGCCATGTTTTTGAAAGAGTTTTCAAAATTTGCACCTACAAATTTGCAGTGCACCAGTTTGTGAACAAAACCCACACTGATATACCAAAGACCCTTTGAGGCCATAGATTGTGCCACTGTACACCAACTTACTTAATTTGCATAAATAAAGATAGCTTTGTCTACATAAACTGATACACATATTTTTGCTGAATTTGGTATCATCAGTGAATACAGTATAGGATGTGGAATGTGACTTTGAAGGTACAAAATTAAATTAGCATGTTTGAAGAAAAAAAGTTAATCCTTCAACTAGTGGACTCCTTGACATACAAGTCAAGGCTATTTTCCTCATGATTAGGTACGTAGTATACCCAGTATCTCAATCATATATTAGAAAACTGAAAATATCTCCTACCTCATAGCGATTTGCCTTAAAATTACATGTAATCCAGAGCATCCCAGTAAAGTGTGTACTGACACAACTTTGAAAAAGTAACAGCATAATTAGGAAATACTTTATGCAATATTCTATGTGTGTTCCTTTTTAATTAAAGGAAAAAAAGTAGGATTGTTTTAAAACTTGCATATTATTCCCCCAAGAATTTGATTTCTGTTGTGGTTATTCCTAAAGTTTCATACCATAGCCTCCTGAAGTGATACTCAGCAGCATCTTCCTCACCTTAAGATGAGAGCAAGAATTCTCCATGGCAAAGCACAGGAGCATTTAGAGATAGGCACTCCAGCCACACATATCGAGATAATTAATAAGTGTAACAGTAGTAAATGCAGTAATTTTGGCAAAACTTATTTGGAGAAAATGACTGCATCTCACATGTGTCATACTGGCTATAAATATAGGATATAGGATAAGAAAATACCAGTAATTCTTTTTACTGTTCCCTCCCACCCCCTATGGTTCTTAGGATTTTATTACTTTAAACCATTTTTGACACATTTTGCCCTATAAAGTCATGCATTTTTAAGAGCTGATCTCTTTACGGTAACCTAAACTGACAAGTAAGGAAAGCAGAATTCTTTGGTGACCCCAGCAGTTCTGCAGCTCACTGAAAGGATTCTCCCCTACCTGTTTCTAAGACAGACACGGAGACGAATACATGGACAGCACGTGCTTATATATATTCAACAATAAGAATTCAAATATAATAAAATACAGGGTAAGTCGCAAGACACTGTGAAAACACAAGCACTAAATTATAGAGAGAAATAAGTTTGAAATAAATATCCTTTGTTGGTGTAAAGTTGAGAAATGATGAATCATTCCTTTTAGTCTGGAACCAAAGTCAAGCTGGCAATAACATGGAGAAATGAAGAATTTATCTTATTTTTTCAGCAAGTTGTTGCAGGTATACTGTGCAATCTTTTATGCGGTAGCAAAGTGGTTAATTTTCCTTCCTTCCTTACCTCCTCTCTCTCTCTTTTTCTCTCAGATGCACACACATGCACACACGTGCGCGCACCCACACAGAAACCATACATGTACTTTTCTTTGGGGTTAATTATATTGAGATTCTCAACAGTTGTATTAAAAATATGCCTAACACTAAGCCTTAGTGAAAACATCTGGAAGTTTTGGTTTCCATGATGTAAAAAATCCAGATGTTTGGAAATATGCTTACTGACTGATTTGTATATGTGTGTGTGAGCACGTGAATGTGTGTGCATATATATATGTATATGTGTGTGTATAATCTTTTGCTTCACTGGTGTCATGAAGACAAAACCTCGAACTCCACATATTGTCATTATGAAACAGTGATTTCCAAAATCCACCTTATAAACTTATAACATACATTAGTAACATTTTATTTTAGCAAATCTCTCACACTATCAATGTATGGATATTTGAAATTGAAATAAGACATCATGCTAACTATCTGCAAAGGAGATTAAATATCAAGTCCAACTCTTTAATTTAACAGAGTTGGCCATAAAGAACCAGAGACGCTCAGAGTAACTTGCTCATAGGGACATTTCCAACTCTTTCAAAGTCGGGACAAAACGCCCAGTCTTAACTTCCCAATCCAGGAATACTGTTTTCATATCATAACAAGTAGCATCCATACATGATAGGAAAAAACTGAAAGGGAAAAGAATTGTAGCCTTAAGAGTTACACTAAGAAATTCATGTTTATTTGAACTTTAAAAAAGGATCATGTATTTTATTATTTTTAGTAATGTCTTGGTGTTTTACTTGACTGATATATTTTAAATATTATTGGTGCTATTAATGCTTTTGTTATGATTATGACATTAATAAATTATAATTTCACAAAACCAATTTACATGCAAATGTAGTAAGCAAATTTTATTCATCAGTATAAATCACCAAATAAGAAGAGCATAAAACTTCCTAGCAGTGTGTTCCAAGTCAGGTAAGATGAGTGAGTTTTTTAGTCGCAAAATGACTTCGATGAATTCTAATAAGCCATTCAAAAAATGTAGCTTAAAATATGCCAAAATATCCACATGCTGCCACTGGACTGAGGGCTTCAGTTAATACTGCAAAAAGCTATCTTTAATAGCTATTGGTTGCTCAGCAGGATGAGCAATGCTGGGATTAGAGATAATGATACTTGTTGGAACCACAGGGAGGCAGAGGAGAAAGCGATCGGCCTCCCTTGGCTTTGTAAAAGCATATTGAAAAGAAACTTATATTCAGGAGAACGTGATACTAGGCAGTGATACATCTGATAACCTAAATATTTCTCTTTTTTTCTTTTAAGTTGATCTGAGACAGATATTTCATATTTAAATATAGTATTGAAATTCTTAGACGTCAGAGAACACATTATGAAATCTCTCTTGTATTAGCCTCTCCTTTTTGCATTCCACTGTCTCCATTCTATTTCAAGCCTTGTCATCTTAGTGAACATCAGTTTACTGATACTCTTTTCTTCGTGATTGTCCTACACACAGTGCCTCTCCAAAGTAGTCCAAACTAATTGCAAAAGCCAGAACAATCTTTCTAGTGGGCTGCTGTGATTGTGTTACTTCCTTGTTCTGAAACTTGCTCTTTCATATTCACTACAAAACAAATTTCATGTAATAACATTTAAAGTTTCCTCCTAGAAGATATCAATTTGTTTTATTGTTTTTCTTGTTGCTTTTAATGAACACTGTTCCCATGTGAAACATCCCTTGAACTACTGTGTCCTTTCAGACTCATACCATGGATTCCCTCAGGCAGGAAAGCCTACCCTTTGCCTATTGAAATCTAGCTACCTTTTAAGGCCCAGACCAATTAAGATGTACACTATGTCTTTCTTCGTCTCTGTTATGAATAGATCCCTTACTGCTCATCTCTTGGTAGCAGTCAATTTGTACCACTAACAACAACACATATGCTGAAATTAGAGTTATTTGTTTATAGGTGCTATTGCCCCATCACATTTTGCTCCCCTCTATGGCACAGCCCATGTCATATCCAACTCTATCGTGCAAGACTCTCTGTTTGGTACATAATAGGCTCTACATAAGTTATTTGAGAATTGATGAATTAATTGAAATTTTAAAAAGTAGTAGATTGCATGAACATGAATATTAGCAAAAATAACTTTAAGATATGCCAAAATATTCACCTGCTGTCACTGGACTGAAGGCTTCAGTTAATATTGCAAAAAGCTGTCTTAGTAGCTATTAGATGCTATTAAATAGCGATTTTTAGGATTTAAAGCCATTTAAATTCAGAACTTTTAGTGACTTACTGTGCCGGCGGCCTTCTGTTTGTCCCTCCAATGGCCAAAAAAGAACATTACAAGAAGGTTGCAACAGTGAGAAAATGAATGCGCAGAGGTCTACTCCCTCTGTGCCTTCTCTCAGAGATTACCTTGGGATAGTTTCTTTTGACCAAAGGTCCTGGCTCCTTTCAGAAGGGCCCCTCCCAAGCTCTGTCTCTCCATGTTCTGGTAACTGCCTCTTCCTCTTGCCCTTCAGGCTGAGGTATGCTATTTAAGCCCCTCTGTCACTACTCCCAAGAGGCTGCACTGTTTCTTGCAGCATTTCTCTGTCCCACTCATGCCATTATAATTAGTCCCTTTAGTAAACTCTGTTCCAATTTTTCTATCTGATGGTGTCATCTATTTTTTGACAGGAGACTGACTGAAACATCTACAAATGTGTATGGATTTATGGTGCACATACTTTGTGTATCTACAAAATGACAATTGTCAACAGCTGTGGGAATTACTAAAACTAACAAATGACTATCTTTTCCTTAGAGTATTATAGATACGGTCTTAATTAATTTAATCACCAATAATTCTATTCAATGAGTGAGCATTAACGTCAGTTCTACTTTTAGCCATTACTATACAACAGAGAACATAGATAGATAGATAGATAGATAGATAGATAGATAGATAGATAGATAGACAGACACGTGTATATACCACATGTATTCCTAAGTACTTCTTTTCAGAATATAAAGTTATTGAAGTGTTCAAGACCTATGCACAGGCAACATCTCTTGCCAACTAGTGTCTTTATAAAGTCAATATACCAGTTATTCTAACTGATAATTGTGAGTCATAATTATCTCTTTGATTTTTAAAAACATCCTATGATAGCACTTAAACTTCCTGCCAACCTTTCCAAAAGCTGAAGTAATTTGTTATTCTTATAAGTAGGCAAAACTTAAAGTTTTTCTTAAGTATCTATGCACTACTTCATGTCTTGTTAGATTCTAGAGACCCTATATTAATACACAATATGTAGTTTATTAAAAGCTTGGGTGATAAAACCATTAATATCTACTTAAAATAATATTTTTCAGAAGTTTGTCAAGAAGTAAAATTGACAAATTATATAGTATTGATCTCCTGTTGGGAGACTATGCAAAATCAACAAACAGAAAATGTGAAAATAAAGACAGTTTTCTATCTTAAGCTTAAAAGCCACATCCTTACACAGTCTATTCTAAAGAATTGTATTTTGGAAGGGAACATCATTTTTTTTGGTTAGTGTTCTTAAATGCTTTTCTCCAGATAAAATATGGCTGTACCAATTTGAATCCAATTTTGTAATTAAAAATTTCTCCCCCTCTGTGAACTTGTAATAATGTTTCATCCAAAAGCAGATTATTACAACCAAATTACAAACTCCTAAAAAGAAGGAGGGCATTATAAATGGAAACACCCACACAACCTTAAGTACAATATAGCAGTGCAAACAGCATTGCTCTAATGACAGTAATCCTGCTTGCCTTAGCTGTATTCATGCAAATGACAATTTAGTACAGATGTGGCACACATTTGCATGGTTAATGGCATCATTTTTTGTCCTTTTCTACTCCTCTATACTATGATCAGCTGTTATGCTTAACATTACAAATTCTATGTGCTGTTCCTAACATTACTAGAAACATAAGGCTGGTAGTTTCCTTGTCAGTGATTTAACTGAAACATGCATATGCACAAAAAAGCAGGAGGTGTAGGAGGGGTAGGGTGGGGAGAGGTGGTTAGTGCCCGGTTGAGGCTTTCTCTTTTTAAGACATTCCCTTTCAAGGATGACTCTGGAATAGAAACAATTTTTAATATATGAAAAACCTCAATAGTTTTCCTGTTTCAGTAACATATTCAGAATATTCCACATGTAAGTGCAACTCATAGCTCCTACCTAGATTTTTGTATACATCTCTCTCCATTCCATTATAAATGGTGCATCTCAATTCAGGGAAAGAACATGTTCATTCTTTGGAAGATTTGATGACAATGACATGCAAAATATTGACAGGTCAGTTTAAGAAGGTAACTAATCCACACGTAACATATTACGTTTGTTATTAACATTTCCTAATGCCAAAATTGCCAGTATAAAACCATGAGCACCAAATTAAGAAGCAGATACATCCCTCGGCAAGAAAAGTGGTAAGTAATCTAGTGTTTTGATGTGCTTGAGAAATATATTATATACAGGCAAAGAGAGAGTTAAGCCTTATTTCATGGTGAAACAAAATAACATGACATTTTTTAAACATGACATTGTAATAAAATGTATTGATTTTAAGAAATTGTAGGTGATTCTTTTACTTTCTTATTTTTAAATCTGGAGAGAACATTTCACATGTTATATTTTTCTTATGACTTCCAAATTTGAGAGTTTTACCAATTATTAAACCTAACACTAAATCAAAGTAGCCCTTATTCTTTGGTAAACATTTTCTTGTGTTTCTCCATTCTCTTTTTCTTCATTTGCTTTTTTTACTCTCCATAAAACTCCACTCCAACACATACTCTATCATCTATCATCTCCTACAGCCTAAAGATCTCCTTTCCTTTAAAGTGCATTCTCTTACATGGCAGATGCCATTTACTATTCTTGCATTTTACAAAGTGTCCCATTATTCATGTATAACTTCTCAAATATATGTATATATATAAATTATATATATAAATTTATGTTCTTTTCTTAGCCAATCTATGAATTGCTACATGTAAGCATCGAGATTCCTTACGTAATTCCTTTAACCAAATTTTGATTCAAAACTAGGTCCAGCTCTACTAGTAAGACAGTGGTATAATGTTTGATGTATTGAAGGCCATTATAAAGCTCATAAGTTATGTAAACAACCTCAACCAAAGCTCAAATATCATACATGTATTTAAGTATATTCCAATGTGTCAGGCTTTGTTGCTATACAAAGGGATTTTACTATATCTTACAGAGGTTTATAAATATGGGAATAACATAATGAAATCAGTAATTTAGGAAGAACATCATAGCAATATGGTTTGGGATGAGGAAGTAGAAAGACAGAGGGAACTTTAATAAAGCCATGATGATAAGGCAAGCAACTCATATTCAGGGATATAGCTATGGAAATTTTTGTGCAAATGGAGAAAGGGGAATGGATTCTTGAGATGCTAAGAGAATATAATTAAAAGGAATTAATGACAGATTTAAAACATAATACCATGAAAGATGAATTATTTTTGATAATTGGGGTTTCTAACTCAAGTATGTGCATAAATATACTCAATAATCAAGATGTGGAATGTGAGAAACGTAAACAATTACAGAAAAAAATGTTGAAATACAAGCCTCAAACCAGGAGTATCGAGACAAGTAATAAAGTTTGAGTCAAAACGTCAACATGAAAGCTCAATCAAAGAGAATGAATGGGATGATCTAGGGAGATGGAATACAGTTACGAGAGGGCATAAGAACATCAAGTTTGATCAAATGTGGGGAGATGGAGTGCCAAGAAAGATGACCTGAAGAAGGAAACCAAAAATATGGCAATAAAATAAAAGAATTGTGGAGAAAGCCTGATGTAGTTAGGTTGACATCTCTTGTTTTTGCAAGCATCCTCTGGTAATATCATATAAATTTCCCTTCTTTCCTTCCTTCCTTCCTTCCTTCCTTCCTTCCTTCCTTCCTTCCTTCCTTCCTTCCTTCCATCCCTCCCTCCTCCCCATCTCCCCTCCTCCCCTCCTCCGTTTCTCTCTTCCTCCCTTCCTTCCTTTCTTCCTTCCTTTTCTGCTAGTTTGAGTCAGTTTGCAATAGAAAGATAAACCCGATTAGTACATTGAGACCTGAATGGGACACTTTAAAAAGAAGGTTTGATTCCCTGTGCCGAATGCTCAGGAAGATTAAATTTAATAAGATCTAGGATTAAACTACTGAGATTAGTTACTATACAAATACTCATGTCATTTGTAATTTGAAAGAATATTTTATCATTAAGGAGATTGAGCAGGGGGAGGTCAAATGGAATTAGTTTGTGTTACCTTTTAATGTAAATAGAAAAATTAAATAATTAAATACAAAGCACTTTGTCTATATCTTTGGTGAATATTAGAGCAATAATCAAATTTAAAGGAAAATAAAATGCTTTATGTAGCTGAGTTGTACATAATCACATTTACTCTTTTATATTTAAAAATTAATGACTATTTGGGCTAAATTACAACAAATATTTAAAAGGAATAATACTTTATATATGAAGGCTTGAAGGTTGCAAAATGACTTTCTGATGTTATCCAATTTCATCACGTTTTTAATGAATAAATATGTGAGATGAGCAAAAAATTAACTGTTTCATCTCCAGTTTAAAAGTGAGAAAAGGGGGCACTCAGGAACTCAGTGGTTTTTTTTCCATGACTGTAAATAGTAGGTCAATATTCTGTCATTTATCTCTCCCCTTCATATAACACAAAAAGCATGCTTTACTTCCGAATATCTATTTGTTATGGTTATTAAGCATGCAAATATTTGAAAAAGTAGGCTTCTTACCTACCAAGTGTCAAATATTTAGAAGAGTACAGATTTTTAACTTGTACTTTTCTCCTATCTGTGGATAGTTATAATATTCAGGCTGCATATTAACGGCAATTTGTTTTCCTATTTAGTTTTCAGTGTTTATACAACTATTTCACTTTGGGAAACACACCAACTTCCAAATAAGCACAGGTAAATTGGGAGAAAAGTCATTTTTATCTTAATAAAGCAAAATATTCTCAATTAGAGTGACTTTTGTGCTGACTTTATATAAGATTTAAGGTGTATGATAGTTCTATTTTTAATTTTTGAAGAACTTTCATTCTACTTTTCATAGTTGATATGGTTTGTCTCTGTGTCCCCACCCAAATCTCATCTTGAATTGTAACCCCATGTGTCAAGGAAGAAACCTGGTGGGAGGTGAGCAGTTTCCCCATGCTGGTCTGGTGGTTGTGAGTGAGTTCTCCTGAGAGCTGATGGTTTTAAAATGTGGCACTTCTTCTTGCTCATTGTCTCTCTCTCTCTCTCCTGCCACATTGTGAAGAAGATACTTGCTTTTCTTTTTCTTTCCTTCCTGATGGTAAGTTTCCTGAGGCATCTCCAGCCATGTGGAACTGTGAGTCAATTAAACCTCTTTTTTAAAAATAAATTAACCAGTCTCAGGTAGTATCTTTACAGCAGTGTGAAAACAGACTAATACAGAGAATTGGTACTGAGAATGGGGCACTGCTATAAAGATAACCTAAAAATGTGGAAGCAACTTTGGAACTGGGTAATAGGCAGAGGTTGAAACAGTTTGGAGGGCTCAGAAGAAGACAGAAAGATGTGGGAAAGTTTGGAACTTCCTAGAGACTTGTTGAATGATTTTGACTAACATGCTGATAGTGATATGGACAATGAAGTCCAGGCTGAGGTGATCTCAGACGGAGATGCAGAACCTATTGGGAACTGGAGCGAAGGTCACTCTTGCTGTGCTTTAGCAAAGAGACTGGTGGCATTTTTCCCCTGCCCTAGAGGTCTGTGGAACTTTGAACTTGAGAGAGATGATTTAGGGTATCTGGCAGAATAAATTTCTACGCCGCAAAACATTCAAGAGGCTTCCTGGATTTTCCTAAAAATGTACAGTTATATGTGTTCACAAAGAGATGATTTGAAATTGGAACTTATGTTTAAAAGGTAAGCATAGTATAAAAGTTTGAAAAATGTGTAGCTTGACTATGTAGTAGAAAAGAAAAACTGATTTTCTGGGGAGAAATTCATGCCGGCTGCAGAAATTTGTTTAAGTAATGAGGAACCGAATATTAATTGCCAAGACAATGGGAAAAATGTCTCCAGTGTATTTCAGAGTCTTCATGGCAGCCCCTCCCATCACAGGCCCTGAGACCTAGGAGGGAAAAATGGTTTCCTGGGTGGGACCAAGGGACCTACTTCTCTGTGTAGCCTCTGTACTTGATGCCCTGCATCCCAGCTGCTTCAGCTCCAGCCATGGCTAAAAGGGGCCAAGGTACATACATCTCAAGCCGTTACATTAGGGGGTACAAAATCCAAGCCTTGGCAGCTTCCACATGGTGTTGGACCTGAGGGGGTGCACAGGAGACAAGAGTTGAACTTTGGGAATCTTCATCTAGATTTCAGAGGATGTAGGGAAACATCTGGATGTTCAGGAAGAAGTCTGCTGCAGGGGCAGAGCCCTCATGGAGAACCTCTACTAGAGCAATGCAGAGGGGAAATGTGGGGTTGGAGCCCCCACACAGAGTCCCCACTGGGGCATTGTCTAGTAGAGCTGCGAGAAGAGGGCCACCATCCTCCAGACCCCAGAATGGTAGAGCTGCTGACAGGCTGCGCCCTGCACCTAGAAAAGCTGCAAGCACTCAAGGCCAATCGGTGAAAATAACTTTGAGGGCTGAACTCTTCAGAGCCACAGAGGCAGAGCCACTAAAGGCTGTGGGAGCCCGCCCCTGGCATCAGCATGACCTGGATGTGAGGCATGGTGTCAACAAAGATTTTGGAGCTTTAAGATTTAATGACTGATTGGCTGGGTTTTGAACTTTTGTGGCCTGTGGCCCCTTTGTTTTGGTCAATTTCTTCAATTTAGAATGGGAACATTTACCCACTCCCTGTATCCATATTGTGTCTTGGAAATAATTAACTTGCTTTTGATTATGCAGGCTCATAGGTGGAAGGGAGTTGCCATGTCCAGATGAGACTTTGGACTTGGACTTTTGGGTTAATGCTGAAATGAATTAAGATTTTGGGGGACTGTTGGGAAGGCATGATTGGTTTTAAAATGTGAAAAGGACATGAAATTTGGGAAAGGCCAGAAGTGGAATGATATGGTTTGGCTCTGTGTCTCCACTCAAATCTCATCTCGAATTGTAATCTTCATGTATTGAGGGAGGGACCTGGTGGGAGGTGACTGGATTATGAGGATGGTTTCCCCCATGCTGGTCTGGTGATAATGAGTGAGTTCTCACAAGATCAGATGGTTTTAAAGTGTGACACTTCCCATTGCTCACTCTCTGTCCCTCCTACAGCTTTGTGATAACAGTACTTGCTTCTCCTTCTGCTTCCACCACATTGCATTTCCTGAGACCTCTCCAGCCATGGGGAACAGTGAGTCAATTAAACCTCTTTTGTTTATAAATTACCCGGTCTCAGGTGGTATCATTATAGCAATGTGAGGATGGACTAATACAGTAGTTGCTTCATTTTACATTCTTAACAACGGTAGATGAGGGTTTCAATTTTACCACATCATTGGAAACACTTGTTATTTTTTTTTTTAAATAATAGTCATTGTAATAGGTGTGAGGTGATATCCTATTGTAGTTTTTATTCCATGTTCCTGATAATTAATGATGCTGAGCATGTTTTCATCTATCTGTTGGCTATTAGTGTGTCTTCTGTAAAGAATATCTGTACAAATCCTTTGCCCACTTTTTAATTGGGTTATTTTATTATTATTATTGGGTTGAAATTCCTTTTCTGGATTATATGTCCAAAAATATTGAAATCAGAATCTCAAGGAGATATCTGCATGCCCATGTTGATTGCAGCATTATTTACAATAGCCAATATATGAAAAAATCTCATGTCCATTAAGAGATTAATGATTAAAAATGTGGCATATACAAGCAAAGGAATATTTTCCATCCTTATAAAAAAGAAATTCTGCCATTTGACATTATGGATGAACCTGGAGGATATTACACTAAGTGAAATAAGCCATTCACAGGAGGACGGATATTGTAAAATTCCACTTATTGGAGGTATCTGTACTAGTCAATTCATAGGAGGAAAAAAGACAATAATGATTTTCAGGGTCTACAGGGTAAGAAAAATGGAGAATTGTTCAATGGGTATAACATTTCAGTGATGTTAGGTAAGTTCTAGAAATATAGACAGTGCTTGTGATTAACAATACAGTACTGTACACCTCAAAATTTGTTGAAAGGGGTTACATGTTAAGTGTTCTTTTTTTATTATACTTTAAGTTTTAGGGTACGTGTGCACAATGTGCAAGTTAGTTACGTATGTATACATGTGCCATGTTGGTGTGCTGCACCCATTTGAAACAAAAACAAAACAAAAGTACGGAAGAAAACTTTGAGAGTTGTTGGATGTATCTGTTACCTTGATTGTGGTGATGCTATCAAGGATGTTTGAATATGTTCAAATTCATCAAACTGTACACATTATATATGTAAAGTTCTTTGCATATCACTTACACCTCAATAAAACTGTTATAAAAAGAAAGAAAAGAAAATGCCAAGGAATATTAAAAGAAACCCCTAAAATTAATAAGTGAGTTTTACAAGGTCACAGGATCCATGCAACATTCAACCATAGTTTTTTAATAGTGGAAATGGATAATTGGGAAATAAAGTGTTTTAAAAACAATATAATAGCTCATAAATGCTTAGGTATAAATCTAACAAAACATGCACAGGTATATGGAAAAATATAAAATATTAATGAAAGAATAAAAAGAGTCCAAATAATGGGTAGACATAAAATGCCCAGAGATTTGTGGACTCCACAAAGTAAAGATCTCAGTTTTATCCAGATTGATTCTGGATTTACTGGAATTTCAATAAAATTATAGTAAATCTAAAATTTTCTTTCTAAATTTTATATAATTTTAAGCTGTATAAGGAGAGCAAATGAATTAGGATAGCTAAAACAATTTCAATGAAATATAAGATAGGAAGACTCTATCCTTATAAGAATTACTTTATCCTTTATAGCAAATCTCACATTAAGACTTGCTATAAAGCTACAGCCATCAACACAATGTGGTATCAGTGATGAGACAGAATTATAGATCAATGAAGTAGCAGAGAGAAACCAGATATAGATCAATGCAATTATGGCCAACTGATTGTCAACAAAACTGCAAATGGAGAAATAATATATTTTTCAACAACTGTTTCTGGAACAGTTGGATATACACGCACCAAAAAAACAAATAAGCAAGAAAAAACCCTCAACCTAATCTTCATGCTTTATACAAAAGTATACAAAATAAACATAGATATACATGCAAGATATAAAGTTATAAAATATTTAGAAAAAAAATCTTAGTGACCTGGGTTAGGCAAAGGGTTCTTAGAAGAAGAATAAAGAGAAAAAAAGATCAATTAGATTCATCAAAGTTGATAATTTTTCCTTTTACAAAAAATGGGTAAGAGAATACAAATCACAAATCTGGTAAAGAAACATATAAATAACAAAATGTATAAGGAATACAAAGATACACACACACACACACACACATATATATACACACATAAATGTATACACACACACATAGATGTATGTAAAGAACTAAGTTAAAATTAAAAAGCCAGTGATCCAATTAAAAGTGGGCAAAATGCTTGAACAGGCATTTCACCAAGGAGGATATAAAAATGGCAAATAAGCATATAGAAAAATGTTCATCATATTTAGCCATTAGGAAAATGTAAATTAAAACCAGAATGAATTACTACTACATACCCTTTAGAGTAGTTAAAATCAAAATGCTGATAATGTCAAGCACTAACAAGTTGGTGGAGCATCTGTAACTTGCACACATTTTTGGTGAAAATGCAAATTAATAGAACCACTCTGAAAAAACAGTTTGGAAGTTTCTTATAAAATTATACATACTTTCATCATATGACCAAAGACTATTACTCTTATGTAATTAGAAATAAAAATTATGTTCACACAAAAATCTGTAACAAGAATGTTTACAGCATCTGTATTCCTATAATGTAGTTCATTTAAGCAATTATTTTTAAAAGTCAACTTTTGATACATCTAACAACTTGGATGTATCTTGAATGCATTATGCTGAGTTAAAGAACTCAAATCGTTACACGCCGTGAGATTCCATTTATAATACATTCTCTAAAAGACAGAAGTACAGTGTTAGTGAACATATCAGTGGTTGATGTGGGTTAGGTGCGTGGACGTATGGGGGTTGGCAGGGATTATAAGGGAATAAAGCAAGGAATGTTTTCTTAAAGGTGATGAATCTTTTCTGAATTGTAATTTTGGTGATGTTTAATTCTATACATGTTAATATTCATGAAACTCTATACCAATAACAATATTCAATTTATGATACAATCTATTACCAATAGATACCAATAACAATAATCAATTATGGTATATTTTATGGTTAAAAGTTAAAATTAATTTTAAAAAGAAAAGAAAAATGTGCACAAAAACACTGGTAATAAAATTTGATAAGTTGTTTACATTTTATCTAGTTTGTTTTTTTGTTTGTTGGCATAAACAGGAACCTATAAAAGTGTAACTATGCCTACACTCAATTCATGCTTTTTGAAAAGATCCTATAATTTAGAATTCTATCTTCTTTATAATTTTAGTGTTTCACTTGTAGTCATTACACTAGTAAAATCAATCTTATTTAGTCATATATCAGTAAATTTTTGGTATCCAAATAGAACATAGTTATAAACCTATGCTACAATCTAATAGTAAAAGAAAACAGTTTTTAAATTTTTTCTATAAATGACATTTTCCTCAAGTAGCCTACCCCACTGGGAAGCAAGAAAAAGTAACAAAAATCAAAAATGAAATTATAGTTCAATCTGGTTAAATATTTCAGTAATCCCTTATAGAAACTTCTCATTCTCTTTACATGAAATGCTGAGTGTTTTCAAGTTCTCTGCCCCTCTCCAGTAGTGCCTGGAGATACGGGGATGGTGTATAGTTTTCATGACCTTGTGGGGCAGGAGGGAAATATACTCCTTAAGTCCACCTTGTATTCTCCAGATCATCAGGGTTTCTCTAATGGAATAACTAGTTTGGGCTTCTCCCTGGATTGGTAACTGAGATCTGAACTTACCATTCCTGATCATCATACTGGTATCTGATGCTGAATCGATTGTGCTCATGACCTAACCTTGGATTTTTAATTTGTTCATTTGGCTAGGATACATGCCTGCAGGCTGGTTGGTTTCACTTTGGATCTTATTGGATGTGAAATTCCTCTCAGCATTCACTGTTTTTCTTTTTTTCTTTTTTTTTCAACCTGGCTCACAGTTCAGCCAGTCTATACCAAAGCTTCTGCTCCAGTACCATCTCACAGGACTCAAGAGGTGCTCAGGAAAGCAGCATTCCTGCCTGCCTTCTAGCTTAATCAGTTTTTCCTTGAAACTCCATTTGACATGGCCACTCTCAAGATTCTGTTATAGGGCAAGTTTCAAGGGAATCTCCTTCAAATATTTTAAATGTGAAGTGTTGCAACGCCTTGCCTTGACATTTCATGATGTTATACACCTCTCCATTCTGGGACCAAACATGGAGAAAGAATATCAAAACACACATGTTTTAACTTCCGTCTTTCTTATCTGAATCACCTTTCTTGTGCCATCAGTCATAATGGTGGAAATAGGCATTGGACTTCTCCCTTCTTCAACATCCTATCTGGATACTGGATCCTTCCCTTCTTCAGCATCCTGTTTAGAAGTGGTCTAGTATGCTTCTTGTTAAATTTCAGAGCTAAATCAATTAGAATATTATTTTCTGTCTTTGGAAGACCTGGCTTTCAAGCCCATTTTTTAGCTATGAACTTGAAAATCCTACTTTGTTTGTCAGAGGATATGTATTAATCCTTTCTTTTTCATATAGTTTATCAGTTAGATGTTTGTTATAGAGAACACAAACAACTTTTCCAAACCTACAAAGAAAATGATTCATTGCCAGATATTTAATGCCTGAAAATATCATCAATAGAGCTTGCTTCAGGCCAAAATTCCAGGAACAACTCTTAATCTCCAGAATTGCATTGCAAGATGCAGTTCCATGGTTCAAAATTGTGAAGTTGCTTACTTCAGAATAATGCCACATTCAGGATACTGCTGCTATTACTAAAGGAAAGTCTCTAAATCAAGTGGTCATTAACTGTAGAGTCATACTGCTGGTGACATACTTCAATAGAATGGATGCATCATACTTTGACTTTTTCCACTTTGTACAATTCCAAATTCAAAGAATGCATGAGAACATATAATGGATGGGAGCTAAATAAAATCTTGAATCCCAGTTATAAGAAAATATAAAAATATAATCTTTATCAGAGTCTGTATTTCAAGAAAGTACAATAGAAAGAAGTTGAAATAGATACTAAATGAGCTAATCTGTGGTATCCATTAATGCAAAGCATTAAAGGTACTGCATTAGCATATAGTGATTTTAATATATTTAAAATATCTTGTTTGGTATTTACTTATTGCTATTATTTATTTTTACTATTATTTACACTACAGTTTAAAAAATTTAAATCCTCCTCAAACACATAGGTAGCTCAAGGTAACAAGAGAGTTATGAACACTTAAAATGTACAGGAGAAAACCTCATTAATATATGCCTGTTATGTTTGTACATTAACATAAATTTTTAAGACAGGCACAAATTCAGACAGGCTCACTATTTTCCTGACCTTATTATATCTGAAATACCATAATAGTCAAGGTTACTTAGTGGACATTTGCCATTTGTTTAAATCCACCCAAAATGAAATTGTAAATAGTCTAAATTCATATCTCAGAATTTACCTTTTTCTACAGCTAATTTCTCTTCTCCATTCTCATTATCTTTGACTTATTGTATTCTCTTCTACTTCTGCTTTCCCAGATTTTTCCATTAAATTATCTTATTTGATTCCCTTTACTCTTCATCTTGCCTTTTATCATTTCTTTGCTTTTTGTTTTTTCATCATTCTGATTATATTTGTATTACCCAGACATTTAGGAAGCATTATTCTACTTTTATAACATTTCCCTTATTAGAAGTTAAATTGACTTGAAATATTTAATCATGTGTGTATATTTTAATAACATGCTGAAAATTAATATAATGACTAGCCTGTTTCCAAAGATTGAATGCTTACTTTAATTCTGTCTTTGGTAATAATAGAATCAGATCCATATCCAATAGAAATTAATCAATTATAGAGGAAGATGATGCATTTCCTCGTTGCTTGCACTGCTTTAATGTATGTATAATACCTGTTTTATCACAATTTGTAAATCCCCAACAATGCCTAGAAAGGTTTTATCATGGTAGATACTTAATTCTTATTCATTAGAATTTGGCTATTGGTTTTTTTTGCACTTTACTCCTAGCAGTTTTGACAAAATTCCAGAGGAGATTCAGAAATTAACAGAGTAATTAAAACCGGTCAGACAAATAAGCAAAACAGAACATGCCATTTAATAACTGAACAAAAAACGAGTTCCAAACAACCAGCTTATAAGTAGGAGTGATGCATTTCCTTTTGATCTTTACCAACAAGTGGAATTACTGGACTGTATGATAGCTCTATTCTGATGGACCTCCATACTGTTTTCTATAATGGTTGTACCAATTTACATTCCCACCAACAGTGTGCAAGTGTTGTCTCTTCTCCACACCCTTGCCAACAATTTTTATTTCTTCTTTTTTATCGTCATTTTTGTAATACATATTATTTATAACTTTCCAGACTACTATAATTAAAAACATTTTTGCTCTTTATTGATAATGTGCGTCCTTATTTTGAATATTTATCATTAAACATTGTAATAACACTAATCTGTGTGAATTTTTGTGTGTCCAAGCTTCCTTCTTTAGTACCAAGTGGTTGCTTCCGCTTTACTCATCCATTTCTTGTGGATTTCAGTTTCTAATTCCGGATGGGCTTGAAAATCAGAACACTTGCAGCTTAAGCTTTGAGTGATACAGTAGTTTATAAATTCCTAAATGTGGTTCCAACAAGTGTATTATGTAGCTTTAGCTCATACTAAAGCTGTAAAGTATTTCAGATACCTAGTCCATGAATTTTCTAATAATTTAGGGGAGGTTCCCAAACTGAGGTAGTATTAAAATATTGAGGAAATCAAAAATAATACTTGAGTCATTAAAATCAAAGTAATGATCAATGAGAGAGATGATTTAAGTCATTTTAGGGAAAAGTTTCCCTTATTACAGATGAGCATGGTAAATCAATGCGTGAGAGACTAAATCATTATTTTTGATGTGTTATGCAATGTCCAATAGAATTTAAATCACAGAAAGGTTTACATTTGAACAGTGAAAGATACCTACAGTATTCATAGATACCTGAGAATAGTTAGGCAAATATGTTTTCAAATAAAATACAAAGTTTACACTTGTTTTGACTAACAGGGTTGTACAGTCCAATGATTAAATGCTCCAACTTTGGAATCAAGATTTCCTGGGTTCCAATTCAAGCTCCACCATTGGCAAATTATTTAACCTACATGTGCCTCAGTTTCCTCATCTATATGTGGAGGCAATAGTCACACTCTCTTATAATGCTTTTGTTAGCATTGGCAGACGATAGCTCATGTGAAGCATTTTAGAAGAATATTTAGTGTTTAATAGCCAACAGATTTGATTATTAAACTATAGAGAAAAAAAGAAAAATCAAGAAGTTCTTCACTAGTTTAATTTTTCTACAGATGATAAAATGTTTCTGATTATATATGCTATGAATTTGTTTAATGTCTTGTTGAGGCATCTGAAGTGTGTGTGCATGTAAATATTGGCACATTTCTGTACACAATTTACACCGAGCCAAAGAAGAGTCACTAATATTTGTTAAATTGCTTTTCTAAAGTGGCAAAAGTTAGTAGCATCTTTTCTAAAGGGTGCTTTATTCACACTAACTAATTAAGTGAATGGGCTTTCTGGTTTTAATTAAGTGGAGTGTTTGTATATGTATATGCTTGTTTATATACTCAGCAGCAATAAGGGTGAGATTTTAATATGGAAAGGAAGAAATAGCCACTAAGAAAGTTCAAGCCCATTCAATTAAAAATCCTAACCTGATAGTTTCATGCAATGCAAAGTTAATGGACTGGTTCGAATTCCATAAAGTGGTACTTTTTTTATCATCTGAAATGGCTCATGGATCTCATATGAACATACCTAATATTTCTGGAGCATTAACTCTTCAGAGGTATAATCACACTGTGTATCAATAAAGATAAAATACGTGATAAGTGAAATTTTGCTTTCTGCCTGCTTTGGGATTATGTGGCTAATGACCATCAAGCAGACACTCAGGCAATTACAATGGGGAGATTTCTTAGCTCTGAAAGCACAGGCAAGATTCCAAAATGCGCAAAACAAGCAGAGCATAGAGTAGGGGCAAAGGTGGTATATTCATGGATGAGTGCAAGTTTTGGTTTTCAGGAGTTCAAGGAGCAAGTCTATTCAGAATATTGTTATAAAGCAGAGGACAAAAGCATAATTGAAATAACCGGAATGTACGTAGGCTAACTGCATTGCCTTATGTGGTGTGGTTCTGTGGAAAGATTATTAGACTTAGAAGAGTGAGGACTCACAGTTCTGCCAGCAAATGAGCTGAGTGGCTTTAGACAAGCCACTTGACTAATCTCTGGGCCTCAGTTTTCCCATTTATGGATTAAAGACATTCAGGGACATTGGCTGAGTGCCTGCAATGTGCCGGCTATTGAGCTAAGCTTGGGATGCTAGAAAAGACAATCCCTTTTCTGGATTAGGAGGTTTACATTTTAAAGAGGCAAGAAGGCACTAAACAAGGGCAGTGAGGTACAACAAGCTCTGTGGTTTTATTTCTCTTAAATGGGAAGAAACACGGAGAGGAAGAAAAGTGTGCAATTTCAGTTGCAAATGAAGGCAGGGGCACACCATGTTCTCTGATACAATTGTACCTCCCATTGGTAAGAATCAGATAACTCTCCCGAGCCTTGTTGAGTTGTTTATTTGTTTGTTTGCTGCAATAGCTTCTAACACAATTGATATGCTAAGAATTATTTATAAACTCTCTCATGTAAATGCCCTTACAATTGTCAATGGCTGTAATTCTATATCAAGATCAGTGCTATGGCATCCTCGATATAGCTATGAACTTCAAGTTTTATGTTTAAACTTATAGCATAATTTTTGGAAACATTATTCAATGGTAATGATGTAAAAAATCAATAGGAATAGAAACATGACAAATGTTCCAACAATTAAAATAAAATATTGCTTTCTGTTTAAAAGAGCATATAGTCACCTTTCAAGTTAAACTTTGGTCTTGCAATCCGTTTTAATGATATAAGAGAAAATAAGCTTAATTAAGTTCATTGTAAAGTCCTCAAAAGAGTAGATCAGAATATCGGTCACTAACTTGTGGCCCAGGTAGAATGCCATAGTCCACAAATTACTGAAGCTCTTTGAATATCTGAACAGTCAGAAAACTCTATTTAGAATTATGCATATGACAGAGACTAGAATGTGTTCTAAGAATAGCTTACATCACATCAAGAAGAAAAGCACCAGATGATTACTTTTAGTCAATTCTATTTTTGTACTCTAGGTACTGATAAAAAGCTTCTAACATAACGGAAGTAGCTGTTGCATCACAACATATCATCACATTTTAGAATTGGAAGGAATTTAACATGCATCTAATATAATTCCTTTGGATTAGGTCTGGAGAAATAAAAGACACACTCAAGTTCACAGAAATATACAATTCTGACTCTTATATTCAGTGCTCTTACACATGTATTTTGCTGCTTTGTTATATAAAAATAACAGTAAATACAGATTCAAAAGTTTGGGGAACTTGTGAGTTGAGAGAACAAATCATAATAAAGCAAACCTAATAAAAGAAAATCTATATTTACACACATGACTAAATGTCAGGGATTTTTATCTTTACAAAAGGATTCACTGAAAGCTTCCTTTAAGTGGTAAACTATGTTTTTCAAGACTTTTATTTGTTTGTACTATATTGATAGCACTATGCATATATTACATAAAATACACCTACTCATAAACTGTCTTTGAGTTATTGGAGTGATTTCTGCTCTGAGAATTCTGAATTTGTTAATGGACAGATAATGCAGAGAGAAAACATGATTAAAGCCCTGGCAACAGATGATACTGTGACTATACCTCAACTAAAATGCCATGTCATAAATAGTTATTTTAATATTTATGGTACTTACTTCTGAGTAGGGATATGGGAAAATCTCTCAAAAGCTATCATCCAGGTTTTAATATAAGGAGGAACAACCCTAGAAGAGTACTGGGAAGTGGGGAAAAAGGTACAGAAGTATCTGGCACTGTTGGTTAGTCAGGAAATAAGACATTAATAAAGAAAATCGTTTAAAAATGTTGATTATCTACATGCTTTATAGAATATCACTGCTACAAAATATATGACAAAATCTGAGTTTTTCTTACATAGTCTTTCTTCCAAATCTTTTCAACATGTTCTTAACATCCATGATCTTAAACATTGTTGAAAATATACCATTTTCAATAATAGGCTGTTTTTCCATTCCTATATATGCCACTAAGTGCCTGCCACTTAGTCGACACTTAACACAAATTTGTTGAATGAATACCTGAATATGTGTTGATTTTCAATGTAGGAACAATTTTAAAATATCAAAAAACTTATTCAATTTCTTGGTCTTTAAATAGCTTATTAGAGGAATAAATTCTAACTGAAAATAATAATAACTAAACTTTAGTATCTCCTATTTATTACAGGTATTACACAGCAAGTGGGCACCAATATATCATTTCCTCAGTAGTCATAACTGCATTGGATTTTGTTACATCAGTATAACCAATTTACCAAAGAAGTTTGGTCAAAATATCAAAGAGTGCCTTACCAATAATCAGGTAATGCCTTTTAACTGTGTCCAAGACCCTACACAGTAAGTAGCTTAGGTTGTGATAATAAAACCTAGATGAACTGCAAACTGCAGTCCAAAACAACACAGGTCATCTCATCTTCTTTGGATAGCTTCCACAACTAAGGAAGCATATGTGGGTCTTATGAATTTAGAATATAAATGACATCATCAATACGATAGAATAACTTTAATAAACACCCAAGTACATATATGGAAACTCACAATTGCTATAATTTTGAAAGGTAAGGAATCTGACATAACAAAATAGGATGAATTTCGCCTTTGCAGATCAAATACTTTTCAATGCCAGTCTTTTGATATTTTGATAGCCTATGCACGTAAGGTAAGCCATATTTAGAATGCTGCATTGAAGAAGGAATCCGGGCCAGATTACTTGCATTAGTTTTGGATGCTCTTTGTTAACTATACTTCTAGAATTACGGAGAAGCCTGAGGCCACATTGAAGGGTAATTGAATAACTTGATTCTTGGTAGTAAATTGCAGAAATTAAAGAATAATTTCCCATGCTATGTTTATTGACCTCGTGAAAGCTATTAATGTCATTAAAAGGCCTGGCTGCACAAAGATAGTCAAGTATCATGGTTGACTTAGCTTTTTGCCCCTGTGTCCCTCTAACTGTCACAGCTGGGGTCATTACATTCATTCTTTCATTTATTAAATAAATATTTATTGAGTGCCTGCTATATGCCAAGCTTCCCACTTGGTGTAGGAGTGACAAGGAGTGAATGAGATGTGATTCCTTATGCAGCTGAACACTGGTAACTTAGAAGAGTTAGATTAATACTAGCCTTATTTGACCTTGCATGCAGACTCAAGTAGCTGTGTAACCCTCTTGACTTCTCATCTCTGAGTCGTTGCCTTACTTCTTGGCCTTACTTCCTTATTTTGGGGATCATTTTGTACATGTTTGCTCTTAGGCCCTCCTAAACACTGGAATTCTGCTTCAGATCCTCAGAATTCATGGTATATCTTTCCTCCACTATCCCGTTCTCCACATTTTCAGCTAAGCCATCATTAAGCATCTAAATATTGGTTATTACCAGATTCCTTTGATAGCCTGTTTCTCTTTCATTCTTAGAGGCTGAATAGATTCTGTTACTGAAACTCAACACTGAGTTCATACCTGCTGCAACTTTAATTACTTGTTGACTGTTTACGGCTTTTGCTGTAAGTTGGGGTATGGTGACAAACACACAAGTAAGTTTGCAAAGGCATAGAATATTCGTGCCTTAAATAATATCTACCTTAACTTCTAGGCTATACGGTCATTGAAAAATAGAGCTAAGTTGTTTTCATCGCTTGTCAC
Organism: Symphalangus syndactylus; assembly: GCF_028878055.3. NCBI lineage: Eukaryota > Metazoa > Chordata > Mammalia > Primates > Hylobatidae > Symphalangus > Symphalangus syndactylus. The sequence continues at coordinate 79,654,236 of NC_072433.2, forward strand.
TCAGTATTTAATACATGGATATTTTGTTTTATTAAGTATTTACTTGTATCAATGCCAAATACAGTTTTATAGATTAGCTGGAGTGGATTAACTCCTTCTTTATTTAAGAATGACTCAGCTAGTTTAGCAAAGAGAAGTGAGTGATTTTAAGCTATAAATTTCCCTCCAACTGGGCATTATTTGCTTCCTCCTTATAGGGTTAATTCAAAATGGTCCAGAGCTTTAGTAATTTGCTGGTTAGGTACATTTTCCCCAAAACTCTCATAGTATTGTTCTTGCTGACTTCTTTAATACTAGCTCTAGTGGCTACAGTATGTGTGGGGTGTGTGTGTGTGTGTGTGTGTGTGTGTGTGTGTGTGTGTGTTTAGATGTAACTTACCTACTAAAATATTCACCTGTTTGAAGTAAAGAATTCAGTATTTTTTGTATATTTGCAAGGTGGTATAGTTGTCACAACTATCAAGTTTCAGAATATTCTCAGCCCAGTAAAAAACTCATACCTTTTAGCAATTACTCCTCTCCCTTCCAGACCTTTGAAGAGATAATCTACTTACTGTATCTATGCATTTGTCTTTTCTAAACATTTCATATAAAAATATCATGCAATATGTAGCTTTTTGTATCTGACATTTTCACTTAGCATAATATTTTAAAGGGTTATGTACATTGTAGCGTGAATCACTACTTTCTTTATTCTTTTCTTCTTTTTTTTTTTTTTTTTTTTTTTTCTGAGAGAGAGTCTCACTCTTCGCCCAGGCTGGAGTGCAGTGGCATGATCTCGGCTCACCACAACCTCCGCCTCCTGGGTTCAAGCAATTCTCTGCCTCAGCCTCCCGAGTAGCTGGGATTACAGGCACCCGCCACCACACCCGGCTAATTTGTTTTGTATTTTTTTTTAGTAGAGATGGGATTTCACCATATTGGTCAGGCTGGTCTCGAACTCCTGACCTTGTGATCCTCCCTCCTCGGCCTCCCAAAGAGCTGGGATTACAGGCGTAAGCCTCCACACCCGGCCCTGCTTTATTTCTTTCCTTCTCTTTTGGCTGAATAATGTTTTATTGCATGTATATGCTACCTTTTATTTATTCCTTCATCAGATAATGAACATTTAGATTGTTTGCACTTTCTGGCTTTTTTGAATAGTGCTGTGATGAACATTTAGATTGTTTACACGTTTTGGCTTTTATGAATAGTGCTGCTATTAACTTTCAAACAAGTTTGTGTGTGGACATGTGGTCTCAGTTATCTCGGATATATACATAGCAGTATAATCTGTGGGTCATGTGGAACTTTATGCTTAACTTTTTAAGGAACTGCCACACTGTTTTTCAAAGTAGCTACATTATTTTATATTCTGACCAGCAAAAGTATGAGGGCTCGTATTTTTCCAAATCTTTGCCAACACTTCTTATTGTCTGCTCTTTTGATTAGAAACCTCCTAGTGTATGTGAAGTGGTTATCTCACTGTGGCTTTTCCTAACGCATTTCACTTTCCTGTTGGCCAATGATGTGGAATATATTGTCCATTTGTACATCTTCTTTAGAAAAATCTCTATTCAAATCTTTTGCCGATTTTTTTTAATAGAATTATTTGATCTTCCTGTTGAGCTCTAGCTAATGGTTCTTCATATATTGTGGATATTAGACTTTCATCAGATATGTGATTTACAAATATTTTTTCCCATTTGTGTGTTACCTTTTCACTGTCTTGATACTCTACTTTGAAGTGAAAATGTTTTACATTCGATGAAGTCCAATTTATCTATTTTTTCTTTGATTTCTTGTGCTTTTGGTATTATATTTAAATATTGCATTTCTAGAATAAGTGTCATGAATAATTATACTGATGATTTCTTCTAAGAGTTTTATAGTTTTAATGCTTATTTTTAGTTATTTGATTTATTTGGGGTCCATTTTTATATATAATGTGAAGAAGGATTACAACTTCCTTCTTTTTCATATAGATATGCAGATGTTTGCAGCACCATATGTCAAAAAAATCTCTTCTTTCCTCATAAAATTTTCTTGACACTCTTGTTAAAATTCAATTGACCATAAATGTATGGGTTTATTACAGTACTTATATTTCTATTTCATTGATTTATACATCTATCCTATGCAAGTACCACAAAGTCTTGATTACAGTAGTTTTATAGTAAGCTTTGGAATTGGCGAGTAAATGTTTTCAAACTTGTTATTTCCAAGATTGTTTACATCATTCTCTGTTCTTTTATATTTAAATTTTTGCATCGGTATGTTAATTTATGCAAAAAATGCATTTGAGATTTGACAAGATTTTGTTAAATATGTGGATGAAGTTTTGGAGTATTACATCTTAACAAGTCTTTAATCCATGAACATGGAATTCCTTTCTATTTATTTAGGACTTCTTTATTTTATTTTAATGATATTTGGTAATTGCAGTGTACAAGTCTTATACTTCTTTTGTTTATTTACACCTAAGAATTTTATTTTTGATAATATTATAGATGTTATGGTTTCCTTAATTTAAATTTGTGTATTGTTCATGGGTAATGTATAGAAAAAATACTTTGCACAATGATCTTATATCCCGAACTTTGCTCAGCTCATTTATTTAATATTAGATTTAACCATTATGGTGCATCGCATGTGAATGTCTTATGGTAAGCAATTAGTTTCATACGCAATTCAGTCACACTCAGAAACAGATTCTGGGCTTGATTTTCAACACATTCTTTTCTGTGGCTGTGAGATGACAGCCATAGGAAAACACTGCTAGAGGAGCCCTTTGCTTTTCAGATTATGTATTAAGAATTTATAGCTTTCTGTTTCTTCTTCTTTTTCCCGAAGCATCTAGCATTATTTAAAAAAAAAAGTCATGCCATTTCTGGTACTAATTGTTTTAGCTTGCATTTCCTAGAAAATAAGGATGCAAAATTTAAGTGTTAATGCTTTTTGGGGAGGTATAATCCCAAGGCAATGAAAGTTGGTGGAAAGCATCCAGAAGCTGAATGAAAATAAAAGGTGATGGGTTTTTTATTTGAGCACTACTTCACAAGCTAATAAAGAGACAAAACAGGTTGATAGGTCTTGCAGGAAATCTTGGATAGGTGATACATATATAAGGACAAATCACAAGAGTGATAGATTTAAAAATTACTTATATTCCATATCTTCCCTTCTTCTTATTCCCCATTTACCAACATTTGTTTGATATTCTCTACTGACAGAAATCTTTTTCTGCCCAATCAAAACATTTTAGCAGCATAGTTTGGGAAATGGAGAGCGGGATAGCTATGTGAACAAATACAATATCTCACATATCTATTGACCATTTTAATAAGAAATATCACAATTATTTTTATTAACTTGTGCACTAGAGTGTATGGCTTTTAATAAATATTTCAGAGAACTATTACTTCAATGTAGTTTTATATGTTCTAAAGTCTGAAGCAGCCTCGTAAATTATATAGTATGCTGGATTATGAGCATATAATAGTGCCCTATTTTTTAAAGTCTTCTAAATTAATTCTCTTCATAGTAATGTTATATTGTATAATTAAGCTGGTACAACCAGCTCCACATTTCATTCCTTTATTAATAAAATATAAATTCACCCATGTTTTGATCCAGAGGACAATATTCTAATTAAATTTCTAAGCAAACTCTAAATCTCTAAAAAATACTTTAGAAAACTTCATAAGACACTTAAAGATTTAGAGCTACTTAGCAGATGCTGAGGGCAAGAAGTGAAATACAAAACAAATTCAGCCACAAAATAAACTGACATGCAAACTGACCTCCTAAGAGTTAAACTACAGAATATATTCAACTTTAAGTGTGATTAATATAGTGGCTTGTCATTGAAACAAACTAGTTCCTCAGTTACATGAACCTCTCAACCAAACCTCATATATTTTGATGAACAATAAAGAGAATAACGGCACAAGGTATTCTCTCAGTTGAGCTACTGACTTCACTTCATTGCTGTAGGAAATTGAGGCAAGTTAGCTAATTATCACTGTTGCCTCATTAGAATTTTAATGGCGGATAATGCTGACCTCTAGTAACTACTCCCTTGTTGTGGGAATGGAATAAGAGATTACCTTGTCTTCTTCTTTTGTGAGGTCTAGAAATGACCTGGGCATACGGGGCTATAAGATGAAAAAAAAAAAAAAAAAAAAAAAAAAAAAAAAAAAAAAAAACAGGAGCAAAGAGAACAAGGGTTTAGAAAGCGGAAGTGTGTGTGTGTCTGTGTGCATGCGTGCGTGTGTGTGTGTGTGTGTGTGTGTGTGTTCAGTGAGGTTAGGACTGTTAAAATTTGGGCAGTTCAGAGTTTCCACAAGATTCTCCTTGAATCCCTTGGTCATGTCTGAATTTCCTTCAGGTGTTGAAACTTTCCACCCAAACTCAGCATTTACACATTTTACTTCTTAACGTCTTGGGTGTCAGCCAAACGATAACTAGCTGTATTTCATTTGATTTTGTGAAGATAGCTTGAGATTGCCTAGCTACTGCAGCTTTCGAGCTCTCTTGGCAAATTCAGAATGTATGTTGTATGTTTTTAAGACAATTGTCATCATTATGATACACTCATCTGAAAACCTTAGTTTCAAAACAAAGTGTTCTTTTAAAATAATATTTCAAAGATTCCTTCTTCAAACAGCCAATCTTTCAATATTAAAATAATAAGATAGATATAAACCATAGCTTTAATTTGGGAGGAAGTGTTTGAAAAAAAACCTGGTTACAAACAGGTCTTTCTTTTCAATGATTACACTCTGAATATTGTTTTCTGATTTACATTGGTAGCTAATATTTAGAGAGACTTTTGCTGCTTCTGATCCTGACCATTTCAAATTCTGGTCATTTTAAATATAAATATAATAGGAGTTTAAAAATAAACATAAGCATAATTCTACTGTGCCTACTGCTTACTAGGGCTGAGTACTTGTGCAAGTTTTTCCTTCCCAATGAAGATTGTCTATTTTGACTTAATAAATATTTCTTGGATGAATAAATGAATGAATGTCTACTATTATGTGCCAAAAACATCAGTGGTTAAAAATATGAAAATTAATACAGCACAACTTGTGGCTTTCACAAAGTTTCAGAGTCAAAAGAGGAGAGACATGAAATAAAACAATCACAACCTTTATAGCAGTATGAATAAGACACCCTGGGAGCTACAGGGAGAAAAGAATTTACCTATGACTGGGAGGTCAAGAACTTTGTGAAATAAATTATGTTTGACCTGAGTTTTAAGAATGTTTCAGAGGCATTCTTCAAAATGACTAAACAAGATTTTGAAAATGCCATGCCAGAGAGGGAAAAATATATAAAAACAGAAAATAAAGCCATAAAGACCAGGATGCATTGCATAATTTAAAAACCTGGTGATTAATTGCAGGAGCAGCATTGTTCAAAATATTTGTAATGCTGAGACCTCACATAATCTTTTGGTTCACAAGAATAGTTTTGGATCTTATCATGCAAGTCAGCAGTTTCCAACATGTGTTTCTCTGTAGCACATAGGACAGATGATAACTATACACATGACACACTACAAAAGCAGAGTCAAAGAACAGTGTAATTCCTTGCACTCCATCTATGCTGTCTTTTTCTCATGTAAATTAAGAAATAATATAAAAATAAAGAATGAAAATGGGATTATTGCAACTTTTATTTTCCCCAAATTGATTTAGTAAGTTATTCACAAAATTGTTCATACAATTATCTCACATCATTGTACTATTAACACAATAGTGGACCAAGCTGCTGTTAGTGTAGAAGGGAAGAATCCACTAAATACTTTGGACAAGGTTGTGCATGGTCACATTTTTTTAAGAAAAGGGGACTTTGGGGGCAGAGAGGGAGACTAGAGGGATTACAGTGAGGACCTTCATACAGTAATTCTCAACATAGATGGGACACACTTTTCTGAGGTGACATGGCAGACACCGGGAACTGGCTAACTCAATCACCTTTTCTTTTTCTTTTTCTCCACTGTGGTGGGTGAAAAAAAGAGTAATACTTAACTTGTCTCTCTTGCAAGGAGGATTGTGCATGTGGCTATTCAGGTGAATAAGATGTAAGCGTTAGTCTGCCCAGAAGTTCTGGGAGAATTTTCCTGATTAAAGGGGCATACTGTTGGTACTTCTCCTTAATCCTTCTTTCTGTCTTGAATAAAGAGGTGATTCCTAGAATTGTATAGCCACGTTGTGTCCAGAATGTCCAAGAAAATTATAGTCATCTGACACATTTTAGTTGTCTACGGCAGCCCTACTCCAGAATTCTTGTTAAAAAACTAATTAAAAATAAACGCCATTTATTTAAGCCATTGCATGTTGAATTTTTTTGTTCCTTGAAGATAATAGGGGATGTTTCTAGAGATCGAAGTGCTACTTTATTGAGAATTATTGTTTTAGTGATCCACTAGCATTTATGGCAGCATGTGTATCTTTCAGTTGTAAAGAAATAGAGGAAAAAGGCTCAAATAATTTCTATTATTTTGTTGCAAGATTATTAGAATAATTCAGGTAAAATTAAATAAGGACCACTCTGGCAATAACAGTAAGGGTGTAGAGAAGGGAATTGGAGAGAAGCAATTAATATTAGTACAAATAAAAGCAATACAATATTTGGTATATAGAATTTAATATAGAAAATATAGAATTTAAGATGTCTATAGACTATCAATAAATGATATTGAGAAATCTTTGGAGAATATGAGCCTGAGGCTCATGAGAGGTATTAAGCACTTAAATGCTCATATAAAATTCGTAACTTAGATCAGAAGAGTTAAGCTTATAGTCCATGGTCCAAAAAGACTTCTGAATGATTATACAGTTTAGTTTCGCAAATGTTTTTTTAATTGGCTAGGTTGACCCTTATGGATGATCACCTGTCAAAACATATTTTGGAACTGCTCTAAACATGGAAAAGTTGAGTTTGCTTACTATGCATCAAACACTTATAATAAAATAGAATTAATCTCAATAATTCATTTGGGTAATAGAGATAGTTTTGTTCCCACCTGCACTGTATTGATTTGCTCTATGAAATGCGTAGTCTAGGTTCGTACTTGTATTCATACAGATATTCAGCTACGCAGACACTTTTTAATTTGACATAGTCAGACTTTTCTATTTTTGCTTTTATTTTCTACATTTTTAAGCATTATATCTAAGAAATCATTGGTAAGACCAATATTAAGGATCTTCTCCCCTGTGTCCTAGAAATTTTTCAATTTTCAGTGTTACATTTAAGTCTTTAATACACTTTGAGTTTATTTTTGTGTATGGTATAAGATAAAGGTCCAATTTCATTCTTTTACATGTGGATATCCAGTTTTCCGAACACCATTTATTGGAGAGACTATCCTTTCCCAGCTCTGTATTCTTGGCACTCTTGCCAAAGATCAGTTGACTGTGTACGAATGAATTTATTTCTGGACTCTCTATGCTATTCTATTGATATGTCTGCCTCTATGACAGCATCATACAGTATGACTACAGTAGATTTTTAATGTGTTTTGCAACCAGGAATTATAAAGCCTTTAGCTTTGCTCTTTTTCTAAATTGTTTCAGACTCTCCTGGGATTCCATATGAAATTTATGACTTTTTCTCTGTTTTTGTAGAAAATGCCATTGAGACTTTGATAGGAATTCTATTTAATTTGTAGATCACATTGGGTAGTACAGACATCTCAATGTCTTTAAATTAATAAACATATGATGTCCCTCCACTGTGTGTATTGTCTTTCCAATATATATTGTCTTTAATTTTGTTCAGCAATGTTTTGTAGTTTTCAATATACAAATCTATTGCCTCTTGATTAAGTTTATTTCTAAACATTTTATTCTGTTGGATGCTATTGTAAATGAGACTTTCTTCTTGATTTCCTTCTTAAATTATTAATTTTTAGTGTATAAAAACACAATTTATTTTTATATATTTATTTTGTGTTCTGCAACTCCATTGAATTTGTTTGTTATTTCTAAGAGGCTGTTTGTTCCTGTTAAGTTTTTAGGCACTTTTACATAAAAGATCATGTCATCTGCAAACCAATAATTTTATTTCTTCTCTTACAATTTTTTTTAACCATTGAGCATGATGATAACTGAGGGATTTTCATATGTGGCCTTTATTATGTTGAGGTAGTTTCCTTCTACTCTTAGTTTATTGAGCATTTTTATATTGAAAAGGTGCTGAAATTTGTCAAACTTTAGTTTTGTGTCTAAGGAGATGATCATGTGATTTTTACCCTTTATTCTGTTAATGTGGTGTGTCACATTAATTGATTTTGGTATCTTGAACTACCCTTGACCCCAAGAATAAATCCGACCTGGTCATGGTGTATTATCCTTTTACATACTGTTAGATTCAGTTTGCTGTATTTTGTGAAAATTTTTAAAGTTGTATTCATCAGGAATATTGGCCTACAGTTTTCTTTTCTTGCAGTGTCTTTGTCTGGCTTTGGTATCAGATGAAGCTGGCCTCATTAAATGAGTACAAAAGTGTCCTTTCCTTTTCAATTTTTCGGACAAGTTTAGAAAAGTTTGGTGTTAATTATTCTTTAAATGTTTGGTGGAAATCACCAGTGAAGCCATCTGGTTCTGGAGTTTTCTTGGGAGGTTTTTGATTACTGATTCACTCTCTAGCAGTCTCTTATAATTCTTCTATTTTGTCCTCTGGTCATCATTTGAAGTGTTTCCTCTTTCATTACTGATAATTTATTTATTTGAATAGTTTCTCTTTTTTCTAAGTTTAACCAAAGATTTATAAACTTTGTTGATCATTTCAAAATACCAACTCTTAGTTTATTTTTTCTATTGTTTTTCTAGTCTCTATTTTATTTCTGCTCTAACATTTATCATTTTCTTTCCTCTGCTATCTTTGGAATTAGTTTGTTCTTCTTTCTCTAATTCTTTGAGGTATAGAATTTGGTTGCTTCTTTAAGATCTTCCTATTATCTAAATGTAGGCATTTAATCATTGTGAACTTCTCCCTTGGTACTACTTTTACTGAATTGAATATGCTTGATATGTGTTTTCATTTCCATTTGTCTCAAGATGTTTTCTTACTTGCTTTTTTATTTTTTCTTTGACCCATTTGTTATTAAGAGTGTGTTCAATTTCCACATATTGGTGAATTGTACATTTTCCATCTGCTATTGATTTCTAGTTGCATTCCATTATGTTTGGAAAAGATACCTGGTATAGTTTCAGTCCTCTGGGTGGCTGTGGTGGCTCACACCTGTAACTGCAGCACTTTGGGAGGCTGAGGTGGGTGGATCATTTGAGCCCAGGAGTTTGAGACCATTCAGGTCAACGTGGAGATATCCTGTCTCTACATAAAATATACACATAAAAAATTCTCAGGCCATGGTGGCGCACACCTGTAGTCCCAGCTACTGCAGAGGCTGAAGCAGGTGGATCAGTTGAGTATGGGAGGTCGAGGTTGCAGTGAGCCATGATAGTGCCCCTGTACTCCAGTCTGTATAATAGTATGAGATCCTGTTTCAAAACAGAAAAAGGATAAAATCTTTTTCAGTTTGTTAAGACTTGTTGTGACCTAACATGTAATCTATTCTGCAGAATATTCTTTGTGTACTTGAGAAGAACGTGTCATCCGTTGCTATTGGATAGAATATTCTGTGTATGTCTGCTATGTCCGTTTTGTCTATAGCGTTGTTCAAGTCTCCTGTTTCTTTCTTGATTTTCCATATTAATATTGTACATATTATTGAAAGTGGGGTATTGAAATCTTCTACTATTATGGCATGGCTTTCTATTTTTCCTTCGGTTAGGTCAGTGTTTGTTTCACATATTCAAGTGCTCTGATGCTGCGTGCACATATATTTATAATTGTCATATTATCCTAGAGAATTGACTATGTTGTTGTTATGTAGTGTCTTTTTTTGTCTCTTGTGCACATTTTTTACTTAAAGTCTATTTTGTCTGATATAAATATGGCCACCGCTGCTTTCTTTTGGTAATCATTTGCATAGAATATCTATTTTCCATTATTTCACTTTCAGCCTATGTGTGACTTTACAGCTAAAGTGGGTCTCTTTTAGACAGAACAAAGTTGACTGTCTTTAAAAAAACAACCCACTCAGCCACTCTATGTTTCTTGGGTGCAAAGTTTAATCCATCTCTATTTTCCTCTCTTGCTATCTTTTTTTGTATTTCATTGGGGTTTTTTTGTAGTGATATGCTTTGATATCTTTCTTATTTTTTGTGATTTTCTATAGACATTTATGAAATGGTTATGTGGAGTTTACATAACACAACTTATACTTATTATAATATATTTTAATCTGATCAAAACTTAACTTCAATTGCATACAAAACCTCTACACTTCCACCTCTTTTATACCCACACCGTATATTACTGATGTCACAGTTACATCTTTTTATGTTATGTATTCATTAATAATTTATATAGTTATAATGTTTAATACTTTTTTCTGTTAACTTTTATACCAGAATTTAAAGTAAATTATGCACCACTGTTTTAGTATTACATCTTTCCTTATTTGTATGTATATATGTGTGTGTGTGTGTATATATATGTGTGTGTGTGTGTGTGTGTATATATATATATCTTTGTCAGTGGGCTTTATATTTTTGTATGCTTTTGTTTTTATGTTTTTGTTTTGTTTTTATGTTTATGTTTTTGTTTTATGTTTACTGTCTTTTTGTTTCAACTTGAAAGACTCCTTTCGGCATTTCTTATAATGTAGATCTAGTGGTAGACTCCCTTAGCTTATGTTTATAAGAGGCAGTTTTTCTCACCACTATTTTCCAAGGTAAGTTTTGATGAGTGTAGTATTCTTAGTTGGCAGGCTTATTTTTTACTTTTAACACCTCAAAAAGATAATCACAATCCTTACAAGATGTCTGCTGAGAAATTTATTTGTAGTCTTACAAAAGCTCTCTTGTATGTGATTAGTTGCTTTTATTTTACTGCTCTTGAAATTCTGTTTGTCTTTGACTTTAGACAAATTGATTATTATCTATCTTGGTGAGATCTTCTTTAGATCTATTTTACTTGGGATATTTGGAGTTCTTGAATCTAGATGTACATTTCCCGCAACACAGTAAGGAAGGTTTTGCCATTATTTCTTTTTGTTATTGTCATCTTAACTTTTACTTTAGGTTTTGGGGTACATGTGAAGGTTTGTTACACAGGTAAACTCATGTCATGGGGATTTGTTGTACAGATTTTATTTTTTATCACCAAGTTATTAAGCTGAGCATCAGTAGTTATCTTTTCTGCTCTTCCCTCTCCTCCCACCCTCCACCCTCAGGTAGATCCCAATGTCTGTTGTTTTCTTCTTTGTGTTCATAAGTTTTCATCATTTAGCTTCCACTTATAAGGGTGTAAATGCAGTATTTGGTTTTCCATTTCTGCATTATTTTGCTAAGGATAAGAGCCTGTAACTCCATCCATGTTTTTGTAAAATACATGATCTCATTCTTTATTATGGCTGCATAGTATTTCATAATGTGTATGTACCACATTTTCTTTATCGAATCTACCATTGATGGATATTTAGGATGATTCTATGTCTTTGATATTGTGATGAGTACAGTAATGAACATTCTTGTGCATATGTCTTTGTGGTAGAATGATTTATATTTCTCGGGGTACATACCCAGTAATGGGATTGCTGGGTTGAATGGTAGTTCTTCTTTTAGCTCTTTAAGGAATCACTATAGTGCTATCCACAATGGTTGAAGGAATTTACACTCCAACCAACAGTGTGTTAGTCTTCCCTTTTCTCTGTAATTTTGCTAGCATCTGTTACTTTCTGACTTTTTAATAATAGCTATTCTGACTGGTGTGAGCTGGTATCTCAATATGGTTTTGATTTGCATTTCCCTAATGATTAGTGATATTGAGCTTCTTTCATATGCTTGTTGCCTGCATGTATGTCTTCTTTTGAGAAGTGCCTGTTCATGTCCTTTGTCCATGTTTTAATGGGATTGTTTTTCTCCTGTAAATTTGAGATCTCGCTTGTCAATTTTTGCTTTTGTTGCGATTGGTATGTTTGTCATGAAATCTTTGTCCCTTCTTGTGTCCAAGATGGTATTCCCTAGGTTTTCTTCCAGAGTTTTTATAGTTTGGGTTTTATATTTAAGTTTTAATCCATATTGAGTTGATTTTTGTATATGGAGTAAAGAAGGGGTCCAACTTCAGTCTTCTACATATAGCTAGCAAGTTATCCCAGCACCATTTATTGAACAGAACGTCTTTTCACCATTGATTATTTTGTCAGCTTGTCAAAAAAATCAGGTAATCGTAGGTATGTGGCCTTATTTCTGGGCTCTCTATTCTGTTCCATTTGTCTATGTGTCTGGTTTTATACCAGTTCTATGCCGTTTTGGTTACTGTGCCCCTGTAGTATAGTTTTAAGTCAGGTAACGTGACGTCTCCAGCTTTGCTCTTTTTGCTTACAATTGCTTTCGCTATTCGGGCACTTTTTTGGTTCCATATGAATTTTAAAATAGCTTTTTTCTTGTTCTGTGAAAAATGTCATTGGTAGTATAGTATAGTAGTATAGTTTTAAGTCGGGTAACATGACGTCTCCAGCTTTGTTCTTTTTGCTTACCATTGCTGTGGCTATTTGGGCACTTTTTTGGTTCCATATGAATTTTAAATTCGCTTTTTACTTGTTCTGTGAAAAATGTCATTGGTAGTTTCATAGGAATAGTATTGAATATGTAAATTATTTTGGGCAGTATGGCCATTTTAATGATATTGATTCTTCCTATCCACGAGCATGGAATGTTTTTCCGCTTGTGTCATCTCTGACTTCTTTGAGCAGTGTTTTGTAATTCTCATTGTAGAGATCTTTCACCTCCCTGGTTAGCTGCATTTCTAGGTATTTTGTTCATTTTGTGGCAATTATAAATGGGATTGCCTTTCTGATTTGGCTTTTGCCTGGGCTGTTATTGGTGTATAAAAATGCTAGAGAGTTTTGTACATTGATTTTGTATCCTGAAACTTAGCTGAAGTTGTTTATCAGATCAAGGAGCTTTTGGGCAGAGACTATGGGATTTTCAAGATAAAGAATCATCGTATTGTCTGCAAATAGAGATAGTTGACTTCCTCTCTTCCTATTTGGATGCCCTTTATTTCTTTCTATTGCCTGATTGCTCTGGCTAGGACTTCCACTACTGTGTTGAATGGGAGTCGTGAGAGAGGACATCCTTACCTTGTGCAGGTCTTTAAGGGGAATGCTTTCAGCTTTTGCCCAATCAGTATGATGTTGGTTGTGGGTTTGAAACAGATGACTTTTATTACTTGAGGTATGTTTCTTCAATACCTAGTTTATTGAGACGTTTTAACTTGAAGGGGTATTGAAATGTATCAAATGTCTTTTCTGGACTGATTGAGATATGGTGGTGTTTGCGTTTAGTTTTGTTTATGTGATGAATAACATTTGTTGAATTGCATGTTGAACCAATCTTGCAGCCCAAGGATGAAGCCTATTGATCATGGTGGATTGAGTTTTTGGTTTGCTGCTGGATTCAGTTTGCAAGTATTTTGTTGAGGATTTTTGTATCAAAGTACATTAAGGATATTGACCTGAAGTGTTCTTTTTTGTTGTGTCTCTGATAGGTTTTGGTATCAGGATGATGCTGGCCTCATAGAATGAGTTGGGAAAAAGTTACTACTACTTATTTTTTTGGAATAGTTTTTGTAGGAAAAGTACCAGCCGCTCATTGTACATAATTGGTATAATTCAGCTGTGAATCCATCAGGTTGTGGGATATTTTTTCCCTGTTGGTAGGCTATTTATTACTGATTGAATTTCAGAGCTCATTATTGGTCTGTTCAAGAAATTAGTTTTTTCCTGGTTCCATCTTGGGAGGGTGTACATGTCTAGGAATTTATCCATCTCTTCTAGATTGATATGGTTTGGCTGTGTCCCCACCCAAATCTCATCTTGAGTTCCCACATGTTGTAGGAGGGACCCAGTGGTAACTGAATCATGGAGGCAGGTCTTTCCTGTGTTGTTCTCATGATAGTGAATAAGTCTCACAAGATCTGATGGCCTTATAAGATGGAGTTTCTCTGCACAAGCTCTCTCTTTGCCTGCTGCCATCCATGTAAGATGTAACTTGCTCCTCCTTGCCTTCCACCATGATTGTGAGGCCTCCCCAGCCATGTAGAACTGTAAGTCCATTAAACCCGTTTTTTTTGTAAATTGTCCAGGCTTGGGTGTGTCTTTATCAGCAGCATGAAAATAGACTACTGCAGTAAATTGGTACCAAGAGAGTGGGGCACTGCTGAAAACATACCCAAAAATGTGGAAGTGACTTTGGAACTGGGTAACGGGAACAGGTTGGAACAGTTTAGAGGGCCCATAAGAAGACAGGAAAATGTGGGAAAGTTTGGAACTCCCTAGAGACTTCCTGAATGGCTTTGACCAAAATGCTGATAATGATGTGGACAATGAAATCCAGGCTGAAGTAGTCTCAGATGAAGATGAGGCACTTGTTGGGAACTGGAGCAAAAGTGATTCATGTTATGTTTTAGCAAAGGGAATGCAGCATTTTGCCCTTGCCCTAGAGATCTGTGGAACTTTGAACTTGAGAGAGATGATTTAGGGTATCTGGCAGGAGAAATTTCTGAGCAGCAATGCATTCAAGAGGTGACTTGGGTGCTGTTAAAGGTATTTAGTTTTATAAGGGAAAGAGCATAAAAGTTTGGAAAATGTGCAGCCTGACAATGTAATAGGAAAGAAAATCCCATTTTCTGAGGAGAAAGTCAAGCCAAATGCAGAAATTTGCATAAGAAACAAGGAAACAAATGTTAATCACCAAGATAATGGGGAAAATGTCTCCAGGAATTGTCAGAGATTTTCATGACAGCCCCTCCATCACAGGCACAGAGGTGTAGGAGGAAAAGGTGGTTTTTGGGCTGCGCTCAGGGTCCCCATGCTGTCTGCAGCCTCTTGACTTGGTGCCCTGCATCCCAACTGCTCCAGCCATGGCTGAAAGGGGCCAACATAGAATTTGGGCTGTGGCTAAGGAGGGTGAAAGCCTGAAGCCTTGGCAGCTTCCACATGAAGCTGAGCCTGCCGGTGCACAGAAGTCAAGAATTGGGGTTTGGGAACTTCTGCCTAGATTTCAGAGGGTGTATGGAATTGCCTGGATGTCTAGGCAGAAGTTTGCTGCAGGGGTGGGGCTCAGATGGAGAACCTCTGCTAGGACAGTGCAGAAGGGAAATGTGTGGTCAGATATCCCACACAGAGTCCATACTGGGGTATCACCTTGTGGAGCTGTGAGAAGACGGCCACCATCCTCCAGACCTCAGAGTGGTAAATCCATTGACAGCTTGCACCATGTGCCTGGAAAAGCTGCAGACATTCAATGCCAGCCTGTGAAAGCAGTCAGCAGGGAGGCTGTCCCATGCAAATTCCCAAGGGTGTAGCTGTCCAAGACCACGGGAACCCACCTCTTGCATCAGCATGACCTAGATGTTAGACCTGGAGTCAAAGGAGATCATTTTGGAGCTTTAAGATTTGACTGCCCCACTGGATTTTGGACTTGCATGTGGACTATAGCCCCTTTGTTTTGGCCAAATTCTTCCATTTGGAATGGCTATATTTACTCAGTGCCTGTACCTCCACTACATCTAGGAAGCAACAAACCTGCTTTTGATTTTACAGGCTCATAGGTGGAAGGAACTTGCCTTGTCTAGGATGAGACTTTGGACTGTGGACTTTTGAGTTAATGCTGAAATGAGTTAAGACTTTGGGGGAGTTGTTGGGAAGGCATGATTGGTTTTGAAATGTGAGGACATGAGTTTTGGGAGAGGCCAGGCATGAAATGATATGGTTTGGCTCTGTCCTTACCCAAATCCCATCTTGGATTCCCATGTGTTGTGGGAGGGACCTGGTGGGAGGTAATGGAATCATGGGGGCAGGTCTTTCCCATGCTGTTTTCAAGATAGTGAATTAGTCTCATGAGATCTGATGGCCTTATAAGGCAGAGTTTCTCTGTACAAGCTTTTCTTGCCTGCTGCCATCCACGTAAGATGTAACTTGCTCCTTCTTGCCTTTCATCATAGTTGTGAGGCCTCCCCGGCCATGTGGAACTGTAAGTCCATTAAACCTCTTTCTTTCATAAATTGCCCTGTTTCGGGTATGTCCTTATCAACAGTGTGAAAATGGACTAAAACATAGGTGTTCTAGTTTGTGTGCATAGAGGTGTTCAGAGTAGTTTCTGATGGTTATTTTTATTTTTGTGGGGTCAGTGGTAACATTCCCTTCATCATTTCTAATCATATTTATGTGGATTTTCTCTCTTTTCTTCTTTATTACTTTAGCTCTTTGCCTATCTGTCTGATTCATTAATCGTTTGAATGGTTCATTATGTCTCAATTTCCTTTGGCTCAGCTCTGATTTTAGTTATTTCTTGTCTTCTGCTAGCTTTGGGGTTGATTTGTTCTTGTTTCTCAAATTCTTTCAGTTATGATGTTAAGTTGTTAATTTGAGATCTTTCTAACTTTTTGATGTGGGCATTGAGTACTGTGAATTTCCCTCTTAACACTGCCTTAGCAGTGTCCCAGAGATTCTTTTTTCTCATTAGTTTCAAAGAAATTTTTGATTTCTATGTTAATTTCTTTATTTATCCCTAAATAATTCAGAAGCATGTTGTTTAATTTTTATTTAATCGCATGGTTTTGAGCAATGCTGTTGGTCTTGACTTCTATTTTTATTTCACTGTGGTCTGAAAGTATGCTTGGTATGATTTCAGTTCTTTCGCATTTGTTGAGGATTGTTTTATGTCCAATTATGTGGTCAGTTTTAGAGTATGTGCCATGTGACAATGAGAAGAATGTATCTTCTGTTTTTTTGGAGTGGAGAGTTCTGTAGATGTCTTTCGGATATATTTGGTCCAATATTGAGTTCAGGTCCTGAATATCTTTGTTAATTTTCTGCCTCAATGATCTGTTTAATATTGTCAAATTCTCTCACTATTATTGTGTTGGAGTTTATGTCTCTTAGTTGATATCTAAGAACTTGATTTATGAATCTGGGTACTCCTCTGTAGGGTGCATATATATTTAGGATAATTAGGTCCGCTCATTGAATTGAACCCTTTACCATTATGTAATGACCTTCGTTGTCTTTTTTGATCTTTATTGGTTTGGTTTTATTTTTTTTTTGTCTGAAATTAGGATTACAACCCTGGCTTTAGGTGATCTATAAGTGGGTCCTTTTATACTTTAGTAAAATGCAAATAATTGGAAACTAATAGAGCAACAAAAGGATGTGATAGTTACTGAAGTCATTCGGTTTCTTTCCCTATCACCTATCCCTTTTAAGATGCTCCAAGAGTTTTTCTACCATTTTTAGCATACCACAGTAAGATTCAGTTGAGGGAATCTGTTTAATAAACAGATGTAAAGATTATTTAAAATGGAAAAATGCAAAAATGGAACTTGCTTGACTGGCAGTTCTCAGAACTGTATACATGTATACATGGCAAGTCAGTCCACCTCTATGTGGAAACATGTCAAGGGAAATGTAATGGTCAGATTCTAATGTCTCACAAGAAGCTGTCCCATTAAACGGGCAGATAAGAGTCTATACCACAGAATCTATGCCGCTTCTAACCTGGAAAACCTATAATATGGGGCTCTAACTTGTTTATTTAAAAATAATTTCTGCAAAGCACACATATGATATTTCCACGCAAACGTAATTTTGCATGGAACTTCCCAAAACAAATTGATTGCAAAATGATTTGCTACGTAACCAAATGAGTTTATTTCATTAATAACCTTTTAAACATTATGTCCAAAGACTCCTACCAAAAATTTCAATTGGATTTTGAGGCAATTGATTTTGAATCATTCTTTCTAGTAGTAATTAGAGAATAGAGCCATTTAACTTTTAAGGCCACTCCTATTTTATTACAATAAAATCATATTCACATGTAATAGATCAAATGTTCTTTTTTGTTCTCTATAGCAGCAGAGGCTTGAATTCCACTCATATGAAATTATTTATTGGCTCAACAAATATATATTCAGGATCTACTATTCAATGGACATTCAGGATCTACTATTCTTGGCACTGAGGATAGAGTTGTAAATAAATCAGTAACTGTCTAAAAGCAACTTACATTTTAGTGGGTGTAGTTAATATTGATATGGTTAATACTGAGTGTCAACTTGATTGGATTGAAGGATGCAATGTATTGTTCCTGGGTGTGTCTGTAAGGGTGTTGCTAAAGGAGATTAACATTTTAGTCAGTGGACTGGGAGAGGCAGACCCACATCGATCTGGGTGGGCATCATCTATTCAACTGCCAGCATGGCTAGAATAAAGCAGACAGACAAGCATGGAAGGACTTGACTTGCTGAGTCTTCTGGCCTTCATCTTTTTCCCATGACGGATGCTTCCTGCCCTCGACCATTAGACTCCAAGTTCTTCAGCTTTTGGACTCGGGCTTAGACCAGTGGTTTGCCAGGGACTCTTGAGTCCTCAGCCACAGACTGAAGGTTGCTATGTCAGCTTCCCTACTTTTGAGGTTTTGGAACTTGGACTGGCTTCCCTCCTCCTCAGCTTGCAGACTGCCTAGTGTGGAACTTCACCTTGTGATCATGTGAATCAATACTCCTTAATAAACTTCCCCTCATATGTACATCTTTTTCCTTTAGAGAACCCTGACTAATAGGGTGGGGTAGACAGGTAAAAGAAAACAGAAGCCATACATGATTTAAGATAGGTAGTGATAAGTGCAATAAGGAAGAAAAAAGAGCAGTGTAAAGAGAATAGAGAGTGAAGGAAGAGGGCCTAATTTACATAGGATGGTCAGAGAGATCTTCTTTGTAGAGGTGACATTTTAGTCAATGTTGTTGAAGTTGAGAAACCAAGCGCCGTAGTAAGGTTAAAGCAGTTTATTTTGGACTTTGAACTCCATACTTTAGTCATACCCATTAATGTTTGCATATTGGAAAATGCAGCTCTAGGCTGTTCACCACTTTGAAATACTATTCCGATAAGAGGAGGCACCTGCAATATTGCAGACCTGTATGGGAGATTACATGTAGATGTCCTTAATTGGAGTTTTGGCTGTTTGCTAACTCACTTATGACCTCACTTCACTAGTTTCCAAAGTGTTGGGGGAGAGGAGAAGGAGGCTAACTCACCTTCCTGAAAGATACTTTGTTATCTATGTAAACGGAGCACAAAGACATTTCACATAAATGATGTTTTTGGCTTCCAAATTTTTTAAGTTATATAGTAGCAGCTTCACTTAATGAATGACCTGGCTGTGTCCATAAGATATTAAGTCATTAAAATATGTTAATAGGAGAAGGATGGAAGATACAAACCTACTTTATTTGATTTCCCTATAGAACATTCTCACTGATGCTTACTCTTGAACCTGAATGAAAAACAACAACCAGAAGCCAATACTGACCTCATTCATGTTAATCCATTGCAGAATACTGTCCGTGGGGTCAAAAACACAAGAAACAATCAATAAGAGATTAAAACCAGTTTATTTTGTCTCTAAGACATTTCTCCTCAGGTTGATAGATGCAAAAGTGGACAATAGTAAAATAGTCATGTATATAATTCATCTTCTCACAGAGAATTATGACTTTAAAAACATAGACTTACAATCTGTAAGTCAGGAAGGAGGAAGGCCGTTTTTAGAGAGCAAGACCCTCATATAATATGTCATTACCAATAAGTTTACTCTGCTTTTTATTTAAGAATAAAGAAACTGGATACTTGAAATTCATTTTTCTTACTTCTGCCAGTTGTTTACTGTTCTTTCCAAAGAACATAGCTTATTTTATACCTCATAGAGTTCTCGCATTTTCCTGAGTCACTAAGTTACTTGGTCACTCACTCACTGAATACATTTTATTGAGGGTTTACCAACTGCCAGTCACTGTTGTAGGTGCTGTTGGGCAAGAGAGATTAAGACCTTGCTCTTTAAGTAATATTAAATAGATGATAATGTGATAGCAAGTGACAGCTGGAGTGAGAGACTGTGCTTGAGTTAGGGTAATCAAGAAAGGTCTCATAGAAGAAGTGGTTAGGTAAGACTGAGAGTAGTCATGTGAAGATGTAGAGAAGAACTTTCCAAGCAGAAGAGACACAAAATGCAAAAGCTATGAGATGGGCAAGAGCATATGTGTTTATAAGACAGAAGAAAAGCTTGTGTGGATGAGCAATGGGAAAAGTCAAGAGAAAAGAAAAGAAAGATGAAGTCTGAAGTCTAAGGAACAGGAACAAGTCTGAATCTTGTACAGCCTTGCAGCCCATGGTAAGGAGTTTAAAGTTGATTCTGGTGGAGATGGGGCGCATTGATGGGTTTTAAGTAGGTGCATGATATTATCCAACTCATAATTTAGAAAATCACTTGAGCATGCTTCTAGGGAGGGTTATTGTAAATTGAGAATGCATCACAGTGAAAACCGAGAGAAGGCTGCCGCAGTAGTTCAGGCAAGAGCTAATAATATCTAGGACTAGGATTATATTGACGATAATAACTGATGGATTCAGGATTAATTTTTCTTGTAGATGGTACTTAACTATTGAACAAAATATTAGATGTGAAGAAAAGTTTAAAAATGAAAGGATAACAACAGGTTTTGGTGTAAGGAACTAATTGGACAGATAGTGGTGCCGTTTTATAAGTAGGGAAACCTTAGTGAATTTAAGGAGGATGGAATAAATTGTCCTGTTTTGGCTGTTAAGTCAGGGGGAGTATTTGCAGTATGGGCTGTAACAAGGGAGAAACAGAAGGATACTTCCTACCATTAGCATCCTGCTGATGATGCAAAAACATTGAGAATTATATAACAGCAGCTATACTTGCTCCATCCTGCTTTTGTTCTCATAAGCCCTCCTTGTGTTAAGTCCTGCAATTAAATACCTAAGCATATCTGAATTTTTTGGTTTTTGAGGACTCTTGCCTCAAAAATAATAATAGTTTACACTAGTTTTACTCTTGTAAAATAACCTCTAGATTAGCTAATACAATTTTTTCATCACTGCTGCTTAAAATGTATTATTTAATTAATATTAAATGGGAAAATAGATTTATAAAGAACCAAATGTTTAATATAAGTGGTGCAAGCATCTATCTTTGCCTTGTTCATGATCTTACAGGAGAAGCATTCACCCTTTTACCATTAACCGTGATATTAGCTGTAGGTTTCAAGGTTCATCTGCTTAAAAATGTTACTTTGTGGTCCTAGTTTTCTCAGAGGAGAGTTTTTCACAGGAATGAATTTTGGTTTTGTTGAATTTTTTGCATATATTGATAGAATCATATAATTTTTCTTTTTTAGCCTTTAAATAGAGTATATTGTATTGACTGATTTTTTAATGTTAAATCAATTTTGGATTTCTCAAATAAACCTGACTTGATCATAAAGTACTAGTCTTTTTATAAAATGTTGAATTTAATGTGCTTACATTTTATTAATAATTTTTATATCTGTATTCATTGAATATATTTGCCTACAGTTTTCCCTTTGGTTGTCTTTGCTTGGTTTTGGTATCAGGGTAATGCTAACTTTCTTTTCCATTTTCTCAAAGAGTTTATGTGGAATTGATACCTTTACTAAGACACCATAGTATTGGGTTGCTTATAATATCTCCTTGGCTTTAAATATCGCTCAGATCTCTAGTTATGTTACATCTTTCCTTCATAATATTGGTAATTTGTTTTTTTATCTTGATAAGTCCAAAGAGAGATTTGTAAATTTTACTAAATTTATCAAAGAACAAGATTTAGTAGTTTCACTGTTTTTTTCCTGTGTTTTTCTGATTTCCAACTTTATCTTTACATTTATTTTCTTCTACAGACTTTGGATTTAATTTTTTCTCTCTTTTATTTTATTCTTAAAGTGGAAGCTGAGGTAATTGATTTGGGACCCTTTTCCTTTTCAATATAAGCATCTAGAGCAAAAACTGCCCTCTAAATCATTGCTTTAGTAGTATCTCACAAATTTCATATATTGTTTTTACTTTCATTCAGTTGCAAATACTTTTGAATATCACCTTTTATTTCTTCTTTGGCCCACCGATTAAACTTAGTTTAAAATTAAATACTTTCCAAATACTTGTTTTGAAATATTTACAAATAATTATATATGACATAGTTTTTAAATATTTGGAGTTTCCCAGATATATTAAAGTTTTATAGGTTTATATTTTATGTATTTGAAATCTGTATTAACTATATGAATGTATAGGATTTTTCTTGTCATTTTGATAAATTGACCCCTTTATCATTATGGTAATATAGTTTGCTCTGCAATCTGCCTTTTCTAATAGTTACATTGTCATTCCAGCTTCTTTTTGATTATTAGTGTTAGCATGGAGTATCATTTTAACATTATTTACATTTAATCTATTTGGTAACATGGTTGGATCTTTTTAAGAAATCAAGTCTGACAATCTTTGCCTTTTAGTTGGGGTGATTAGGCAATTTGCATTTAACGTGATTATTGATATAATTGAGATTGAACCTACCAACATATTTGTTTATTTTTCCCATCTGTTCTTTGTTACTTTTCCCCTTTTTCAATATTCTTTCCAATCATTTTTTTAAGTTTTGTTTTAAATCTTTTTTATCAGCTATAACTCTTTTGTTTTCTTTTAAAGTGGATTCTTCAGGGTGTAGATTCTTAGCTTATCACTTTATAGCTTCAATTGATACTTCATTACTTTATATGTAAGATATTGAAAATACTGTACTTCCTATTTATTACCCCATCTTTCATGTTGTTATTGTCATTTATTTCTACACTTGCTATTGATTGCAAAATTAATCGTTATTATTTTGCTTTAAGAAATCTATTTTTCACTTTGGGAGGCCAAGGCGGGCGGATCACAAGTCAGGAGATTGAGACCATCCTGGCTAACACAGTGAAACCTCGTCTCTACTAAAAATAAAAAAAATAATTTCGTGGATATGGTGGCATGCACTTGTAGTCCCAGCTACTCGGGAGGCTGAGAGAGGAGAATTGCTTGAACCTGGGAGGCGGAGGTTGCAGTGAGCCGAGATCGCGCTGCTGCATTCCAGCCTGGGCAACAGAGCTAGACTCTGTCTCAAAAAAAAAAAATTAGTTAATAAAATAAATATAAAATAAATCTATTTTTTCAACATTTATTTTAGATTAACAGGATGTATATGCAGGTTTGTTACCTAGGTATATTGTATGAGTGATACCATCACCCACGTGCTCAGCATCGTACTCAACAGTTAGTTTTTCAACACTTTTCCCTGTCTCTCCTTCCCCACTCTAGTAATTCCCAGTGTCTATTGTTACCATCTCTACGTTCATGAGTACCCAATGTTTAGCTACTACTAAGTGAAATATATGATATTTGGTTTTGTGTTCCTATGTCAGTTCATTTAGAATCATGGCCTCCAGTGTATCCACGTTGCTACAAAGGACAGGATTTTATTCTTTTTATGGCTGCATAGTAGTTCATGGTACATAAGCACCACAGTTTTTAAAATCCAATCCACCACTGATGGTCACCTAGGTTGAATCCATGATTTGCCATTGTTTACAGTGCTGTGATGAACTGCATGTGTGCCTGTGTTATTGTGGTAATATTACTTGGCAGTTTTTCTTTGGATATATACCCATTAATGGGATGGCTGGGTCGAATGGTAGTTCTGAGAGGTGAAGCCAGCTGGACTTCCTGGGTGGAGTGGGGACCTGGAGAACTTTTCTATCTTACAAGGGGATTGTAAAATGCACCAATCAGCGCTCTGTAAAAATGCACCAATCAGCACTCTGTAAAATGCACCAATCAGTCTCTGTAAAATGCACCAATCAGCAGGATCCTAGAGATAGCCAATCACAGGGATGATTGAAAAAAGGGCACTCTGATGGGACAATAACAGAACATGGGAGGGGGCAAATAAGGGAATAAAAGCTGCCCACTCCCACCAGCAGTGGCAAACTGCTCAGGTCTCCTTCCATACTGTGGAAGCTTTGTTCTTTCGCTCTTCACAATAAACCTTGCTACCACTCACTCTGGGTCCATGCCATATTTAAGAGCTGTAACACTCACCACAAGGGTCTGTGACACGATTTTTGAAGTCAGTAAGACCATGAACCCCCTGACAGGAACCAACTCCAGACACAGTTTTATTTTAAGTTCTTTAAGTGATCTCCAAACTGCTTTCCACAGCAGCTGAACTAATTTACATTCTCACCAACTGTGTATAAGCATTCCCTTTTCTCTGCAGCTTTACCAACATCTGTTGTCTTTTTCACTTTTTGATAATAGCCATTCTGACTGGTGTGAGATGCTATTCATTACAGCTTTGATTTATATTTCTCTGATGATTAGTGATGTAGAGCATGTTTGTCATGTTTGTTGGCCTTTTGTATGTTTTCCTTTGAGAAGTGTCTGTTCTTGTCTTTTGCCCATTTTTGAATGGGGTTATTTATTAGTTGAGAGTTCAGTCAAGAACGGAGTCTCATTTACAATCACCCAACAAGGTAAAATACCTAGGAATACATCTAACCAAAGAGAGGTGAAAGATATCTACAAGGAGAACTAAAAAACACTGTTGAAAGAAATCATAGATGACACGAACGAATGGAAAACCATTACATATTTATGGATTGGATGAATCAATATCATTAAAATGGCCATACTACCAAAAGCAATATACAGATTCAACAATATTCCTATCTAACTACCAACATCATTTTTCACAGTATTGGAAAAAATTTCTAAAATGTATACAAAATCAGAAAAGAGCCCAAATAGCCAAAGCAATCCTAAGCAAAAAGAACAAAGCCAGAGGCATCACATTACCTGAGTTCAAACTATGCTATAAGGCTACAGTAACCAAAACTGAATGGTATGGGTACAAAAGCAGACACAAAGACCAATGGAAAAGAATAGAGAGCCCAGAAATAATACCACACACCTACAGCCATTTGATCTTTGACAACGTCAACAAAAATATGCACTGGAGAAAGGACTTCCTATTCAATAAATGGTGCTGGGATAGTTAGCTATCCACATGGAGAAGAATAAAACTGGACCACTATCTTTCACTACACTCAAAACTTAACTCAAGATGGATTAAATATTTAAATGCAAGACCATAAACTATAAGAATTCTAGGAAAAAAAAAACCTAAGAAACACCGTTCTGGACATCAGCCTTGGTAAAGAATTTATGACTAAATCCTCAAAAGCAGCTGTAACAAAAACACAAATTGATGAATGGGACCTAATTAAACTAAAGAGCTTCTGCACAGCAAAAGAAACTGAAGAGTGTAAACAGGCAACCTACAGAATGAGTGAAAATTTCCAAAAAATATGCATCTGACAATGGTCTAATATCCAGAATCTACAAGAAACTTAGACAATTGGATGAGAAGTCTATTATTTTTATACAGATGAAAAATAAGATGAAAGATTTCATATTTACTAACATGCATGCCATTTCCAGGGCTATTTAATTTGTATGGATCCAGCTTACAATCTAGTATTATATTCCATTTGGTAAAATACTTTTTTAAGATTTTACATGGTGGAAGTCAATCTACTTTCTCTAATTTTTAAATATTTTGTATATGTGAACCTTTATTTTACTTTTGTTTCTGAAAGACGCCATTTGGTGGGTACAGATTACAAGGTGTGTTTTGCTTCAGAATTTTAAAATATTTCTCCACTATCTTCCAGCTTTCACTGTTTCTGACCAAAAATCTGTTACTTTGTACATAATGTCTTTGTTCTGTATCTACTTTTAAGATTTACTCTTTATCACTGGTTTTAATGAATTTCATTAGGATGTGCCGTAGTGTGGCTTTTTTTGTGATTTTGTAGAGTTCATTGAATTTCTTATATTTGTGTGGCTATACTATTCTTCTAATTTGGAAAAGTATTTAAACATTTTTTTTTCCTTCCCTTTCTACTCTCCTCTGGGAATCCAGTTCCATGCATATTAGACAGATTTAAAGTATCCTACAGCTCACTGAGACTGATTATTTTTCTTTTCGGTTCTTTTAATTTTGAATAATTGACATTGCTATTTTCTCAAGCTATTATTTTCTTCTGCAATATCTAATTTTCTGCTAACCTTAGTGTATTTTTCACCTTAGCAATTGTAATATTCATTTCTAGGTGTTTGATTTGTATCTCTCTTTAATTTTCTGTAATTCTACTTAACATATTCAATCTTTTCTCTATCTTCTTAAACACATGAAACATGGTTACAGTAGCTGTTTTAATGGTTTTGTCTAATAATTTTATCATTTATAGTTTATACATTATAAATTCTATCTTTTTAGATACTTTATAAACATTTCTATAAATATCACTAAACTTTCTTAGTCACAGTTAAGTTTCTTGGAAATAGGTTCATCCTTTAAAACTTGCTTTTAGGCTTCATTAATTCATATCAAAGCAGACTTTAGTTCAGGGCTATTTTGGCTGATTCCTGAGGACAAAAAGTTTGGAGACACCAGTGTAGCTAGAGTTCACAGAGCAAAGTACTAGAGAGGAGAGGAGTGCACAGAAAGAGAGAGAGAGAACCTTACGAATCTACAGTGTCCCCATTAGCCTTCATCTAAGTACTAATCAGTGTATGTGTGCAAAGAAACTACAAAGGCTGGGAAATAACTGCATAATAATAAGAGGGAACAACTGTCTAGGGTAGTAAAGTGCTAAGAATGCATTTTCTCCATACCAGCCATGGTAGAAAAGTTTTGATAGGCAACCAGGACTACGGTCTCTAAAAGAAAGAAAACAAATTATTGACAGGCATCAGGTGGAATACTCAGATGTCTATTATAGTCCTCAGGAATCAGGCAAAATAGCCCTAAACTAAAGTCTGCTTTGATATGAAACTGTTATTTCATATATTTTGCCCAGTATTTTAACTGTTCCACACAGTAGGGTAAATCTATTTCTTAAATACTATTAATTCATAATATTCGAATGAATTATCTTATTCTTTTCATGATATTTTTATTAATTTATTTTCTGAATTATTTTAAATAGCAAGAAAATTAGCAACATGGATTAAATTTATAAAGTCTCCTTCTAAATAATTTTTAATTCCTAGTCAAGGCTGGAGAGACAGAAAGCAGTCTCTATTGCTGTTTAAGATAACCTTATTCTAATTAATTATTTCCGTAACGATGAATACAAAAATTATATATAATATACCTCTAGGCCACCCAGTCTGTGAACAATGTATTAAAGCATAACATTTCAACTAAGAAATTTCAAGGTCAGCTACTTTCTGATGCCTTGCTGAATAATTGCCCAAGGGGTTAAATGCTCTTTTAGTGGGCCGGTTAATTGGACTGTGGATTTTGGTTGTTTATCTGTTGTCATTAGTTCCCACACGGTTTAGCAAAATGGTTTACAGGCTGCCCCCTGAAAGAAATAATAGTATAGAAAGTAATAGTAAACATGCTACTGAATACATTTCTGCTGCCATTTTGAAGTTTTTAATTAAAACCTTTTGGTTGCAATTCTATAAATACATTTTACATAAGAAACTCAATATTTTTCATAAATAATTTAGTACCCTTCACTAAAAAGGATGCCTTTTTTTTTTTTTCACAAGATCAACTTTAGTTTTTAAGTAGGGATAATAGTTTTGGAGGTGGTTAAAATCACAATCTCTTCCAAAGAAATGCCCAACATATACAATTTATTCCCAACTTTTCACAAAAGCAGAGAATGCAAAGTCCAAAAGATCTTTGCTATTGCCATATAAATAGCAAAATGCTGAAAAGTTTTTGTTGCGTGAAACAGTTAAATATTAGTAAATATTGATGTATGACAAATTTAATAGTATCCATTAACCTTTACATTTTCCAAATGTCATAGAACATTTTAATTACGGAAACCTCTATCAACTTCAGTATCACTGGTATTGCTCAAGGCAGACACTGTAATTTGTCCTAAATCTGGGCTATTCACCCCAATTTAAAAAATGCAATCAGTGTCATAATGTTTCTAAAAGTTAAAAATCATGTACAGTATTAAAAAAATAAATAAAATTTTGGTATTGCTTTACTTTAACAGCACATGAATTAAAACTGCATTATAATGAAATTGCTGCTGAACATTCCCATTAATATCAAATGAATTCATTATGACCAGCACAGTTACAATGAATACTAAATGAATTAATAATAATGAACCATTTAAAGTGTTACCTAATTGTTTTATTTCATTTTTATGTATATTTTGGTCCTATTTTAACTGTTAGGTTAATAGACAATGACATTAAATAATTAATTTTCTTGCCTAATGTTGGATAATGTGTTCATGCTATTTTCTGATGATCTCTGTATTTAACCCTTTTTATTTTACCTCAGTCTTTCCACTTATTGCCTCCTTATTTGATACTACTACTAGAATAGAAACTAGAATAGCAAATGTTAAAATTTAATTTGATATGAAAAAGAAAGCATTAAGATAAAAAGCAACGCTCTGCCACAGACATCTTCACTGTATACCTTGGTAAGCCACACAAATACTTGAAAATGGCAAATTTGGCCTGTTAGGATTTCCACTTTGATGCTGCAACAAACAAGCAACAACAACAAATAAACTTTTATTCTTTTTTGTTAGTTTTTCTGTCTCTGCTAATGGGCGGATACGATCATTCAGGAACAAGTAAAAGAAAGGATCACTTGCATAGAAGTTCTTTAGCTTTAAGAAAAATCTTAATCCACTTGATCATTATTTATATCAAAATGTTTTAATTTGTAATTAACCATGTGCTTCTGAATTATTTGGAGAGCTGTTACATTTACTAAATGTTATCAACTGTACAGAGTAGCACACAGACTTCATCGATTTTCCTTGACTTTGAAGTTTAGGAGCTCTTTCTTTATGCCTACCAACCAGTCTCCCCTCCTCCCATGCAATATTCAGATCCTTAATCTTTTGTCAGAGAAATGCCTTTCATGTTGGCAGCTTCCCCTAAAAGAACGATGGTCAAAAGTTGTGTTCAATTTTTAGTCATGGTTTGACCATTCTTTACACAATTAATTTTTTGAAAGTCAAATTAAAAACCGGAGATTCATATACAAATCTAGATTTCTACTTTATTTTGATAAATAGAAATCTCTGTTAACACTTTCTCCATATTCTGTATGGTAATGATAATCTCAATGGAACAGAAGCTGCATTCTTTGACACACTGTTAATTTTATCATTGACTACATTCTTCTTATCCCACACTTCATAATTTATTTCTGGGACCCATGTGGTCATCATATATATATTTAGATTATGACCCAAAATGATATAATCTGAGATTGATACAAGGTCCTACCTTTCCCCAAATCTCCCCTATCATCCTCCACAGTGCTTGGGATTCCCCCTGTAAAAAAACATGTTTGTAGATAAAGTATCTCCAGTGTGCCTTTAAGAACGTGAAAATGAGTCGTATCTAATCAGCAGCATATATTTAGTCAGGGAGGCTGGTACCACAGGTATTATTGCACTTTAACAGACTCCTGAAGAAATGGGAGCCTAAATAGGAAATTTTAAATGGGGATTTTTGAAAGAAACATGTCCTTCAAAAGGCTAGACAGAGAGATTCTGAGGGCTGGATCTTGGGGATGATGTGTGAAGGAAATAAACATTCCTTTGGGGTGCTGGACTCAGATGAAAGATTTAGGCAGAGAGTAGAAACGTATATAGATGGATGATATTTTAAAGAAATAGAATGTATTCACTGAGCCTGATTCACTTGCATTAAATATGATCTGTCCCAGCAGCTTTTTGATATTTGCTAATCAGCCTTTTAAAAGTGTTTTCTTAATAAGAAAGCTATCTCTTGTGGAAAATCACAAATTCATTCTGACTTTCAGAATCAATGAATTTCAAGGGGCTCTTAAAGTTGAGAATACATACTCTACATCAATTAAATATTACTTGCTGTTATTTATTTTTTGTAGGTAATATAGTTACTAAATTACTACGAAGTAAGCCTTAATCTTACCATTGTGCAATAATTTAGTAAAAGCTTATAAGTAGATTTACTCTATTTCCTTGGCTGCTTGCAATTATTTGAAATTGGAATGTAAGCTTTTTCAGAACCATGACTAAAACCTTTTATTCTATAATATTCAATGTTGTCGAGTAGGGCAAGGGAGCCGTTCATATAACTATCAGAGTATCATGGCATCATTGCTCCTTAGATTGGGCATCAAGAATGATTAATATATTCCTTTTTGGTCTTCATGTATCTACAGTATCTAATGAAAGTGCTTGATATATCTATCATTTTCATATATACTTTGGTGACGTTCTACCTAAAAGAAGTAAAAATGGGCCGAGGCCAGGACTATTTTTCACTCTTCACTTAGAGTAATTATCCAGGGAGCTTCAGGTTGCCAACAATATTTTTTATGAAGTCCTTTTCCTCTTTTCATTTTGAATGACTTAATCTTCTTTTATAAATAGTCTCTCCCAACCTGTCTCCTTTCCCTAACCCAAATGGAGGAAGAGATCTTTGAAAAACCTTTCATTAAAAGGATGACTGCCCAATCCCTGAGTATTCTCAGAACTTTTCATGATGGAGTCTTTGAGAATGTTTGGCGCCATCTGTGCCTCGATTTTCCTTTCTTCTGATTTTTCTTTTTCTTTTTTTTCTTTTTTGTCTATTTTTTTTTTTTTTTTTTGAGCTGAGGTGCCAGCCGAGCCAGCCTGTGCCTCTGTTTTCTGCCAAAAATGAAAAAAAAGAGAAATGCCATGAATACTAAAATAAGACATTTTTTTCAGTGTTTCTGGTATAAGCACTGTACATTGCAACTGAGTTTTCTGTAAGAATCTGTTTTTATCATCCTTTACAATAGAAAACCCACAAGAAAACTTGTGGTCTATTAGCAGAAAACAGAGGCCCTGGCAAGCTCCAGAGCAGCACAATCCTACAGTTGGGAAGCTGGGCAAGAACCCAAGTTTGTCCACGCCTAAGAACAACACTGTCTGCTAAAATTACAGTTTTCCCTTTTCACAAACCTCAAAGTTGTGAAACTTTACTAACTTTAAGAAAAGAACAGTTGGCCATACAAAAGATACACTTCCAAATCCATCGAGCAACTTACTTATACTTGCAAATGAACCACTTGGAGTGAGTCTTAAAATGTATTTGTTCCAATTATTCTGCTAAGGTAGCAAGCAGAAAGTAATCATTTTCTATGTATACTGTGAATAAGAGACTCCAAATGTTGGTTCCAAAGAAAGAATTTGACCAATAGTTGGTAAGTGGGCGTGTAAGAAAGGGTGCTATAGAAATGATAGCCACATTTTAAAAAGTACAAAGTGTTTTCTCGGTTCTTATATCTTCAGGATGATATAATGCAATGAAGTTAGAAAAGAGTCATTTTTTTAAGCTCTGATGGTTCCTGTTTTTGTGATTCTTATAGAGATGAGTATTGGTAATTAAGCATTGCCATGTAACTCATCAATTCAGTTACGTTAATGGAGGATACAGGTCGATACAGGGTGACACTCCATCAACAAATTGAATTACATTGCAGAAAGTTTTTTAGCAAACCGGAGCCAATTATTAAATATTTGTATCAGTCAGAGTTCAGTCAGGTGACTCAAACCATGCTGGTTACTGAAATAGAAAAAAAAAATTAATAGAAAGGATTGTGTACTGGTAGAAGTTGGTTAATTGATGAGAGGAGGGAAAAGGACACTGGAGGTCCAGAGACGTAGCAGATTCCAAAGGGCAATTACTATATCTAGGCTGAAGAGGAGAGGACAACAAAGGAGCTAAGAACTGGTAGAATCCCTTTATTTATATGCTGTGCTTCAGACCTCTTCAGAAAGAGCATGACTTCTACAGGGGAGCTGTACCTTGCTACGGGCTATGTATGTTTCATAGGGTGTGGTTGGCTCTGGTCCATAGAAGTAGTGTACTGTTGTTCAAGGATGTGGGAGGACCAGACCTAGAAGTAGCTACAGGTGGGAAGAGGGTGTAGCTGGAACTTCTCAGGGTCTATCTGGAGCTTCTCAGTGCAGGCAGCAGGACTCTCATGCTGAGCCACAATAACTGAGGGCCAGACTGGCAAGAGAAGTGTCTTTTTGCTGATAGTGGCTTGCTGGGTCAATACAGGATAGACTGGATAGGTTGGTCTCATGGCTTTAGATAGAAGTTGCAATGTTCATGAAATATAACATGAAAAGATACTGCTTCCATAATAACAAAACATACAAATCTTTATTATGAATAATTCAGAGATTAATTTCAGAATTCATTTTATTGACAACTTGTGACTTATAATAAGAAATATATTTCTTACATCCAGCATATTCTGTTAGTCATGTTACTTTTTCACAGTAAAATTAACAAAATCACCATTTTCTACCTTTATATATTTTAAATTACTATTAAGGATGGTTTTAGGGTTTCAGTCTTCATTTAAATTATTCCAATTTCCTTTTACTCTTCACCAATCTCTTATTACATATAATTAATCTTCTAACTTCTCACATGGAAACATTCATGCAGAGAATTACTCTAGTTGTTGCCTACATAAACGTAGACCTTTAAAATAATGTTTTCAGGAGACTTATTGTAACAAAATGCCATAGGCCATATTATAATAGATAATTTTCTACAACAAAATATTTTCAATCTGTGAGATAACCCGTTTATTTCTAGCATGATTCAAACAACCAAATTTCAGTACAACTGAATAATTTATTTAGCAAACACTTATCAAGTGATTATTACCAGCAAAATACTCTGCGAGACTCTTTAAGACAGAACTATATAAGACCTTGGTCTTAAGAACTTGTAATTAATGTCTGAATAGTTTGGATATAATAGATATTAGTCAGTATCAGACACATTTGATATCTTAAGACCAATTTATACTAAAGATTTAATTCTATTTTAATGTGTATTCAAAGTGCTGGATCCCACCCGTCACATTCTCAAGCATTATCCTTTTTTGCAGTTCTAGAATTTGTACTTATTAAGGGTATTATTCTGATTCAGGCTTCAGTGAACATTATTTTGTTAATTACTTTTTCTCTCACATTTTAACATTGAATATAAAAGGTGCATCCTACCTTGGCATCAAAACGATTCATAAAATCATCAAAGTCTACTGCTCTCAGGTCAGACTGTTTACTCTTCCTATTTTAGTGAGTCTTCTGAGCTGACTTTATTACTGAATCTTATATTTTGAGCAACTATTCAAACATCAAACATCTAAGTATTTTTATAGGCATTGTTTGTACTTTTTGTTAGTAAATCTATAATACCAGACAGCCTTCTAAACTAATGATAAATCCATTTCTTCTCCCTATCTACATGCTAGAGTCGATTACATCAATCAGTCTTACTGAATGTATTTTTCAGTAAAAATACATTTAACAAACCTAACTATATATAGGCTGAAGAGGAGAGGACAGCAAAGGAGCTAAGAACTGGTAGTATCCCTTTATTAGTATGCTGTGCTTCAGATCTCTTCAGAAAGAGCATGGCTTCTACAGGGGAGCTGCACCTTGCTAAAAATCTAAGTTAGATTTGTTAAATTTGTTAAATATAAGTTAAACTAAGGTTTTTATAAGAGTTTAGACAGAAAAACTGTTTATTTCCACTTTCAAATATTTCTGTCAGTATTACAATTACGTTCATTTGTTTTTACTTATTTTTCTCTTGTTACTTAATACAGTAACATTTTAGTACAATAGCTTGTATATATTCTTAAAAGTATAAGAGCTAACTCATTTTTCAATTACATTTAAGAAATAATAGCTAAAGGAAAACTAAAGTAATTAAATAAACTATGCTATTTTCTAGAAAGTTTCAATGACCTATTTTTTCTCTGCAACTTTGGAATAGCCTGTAATGTGAAGGGCACCATTCTTAACATTAGAAGAACAATTCATGTTAACTCACCTTTCATAATATAGTCCTGCTACATACTAGGATTAATACAGAAAAGCAAAAATAATCATCACCATAAAACTTTATTGTTTTATATGTATGTGGTTCATATTGTCGTCTTTTTGAGTAATCACAAAAGCACAAAACGGATTCAACATAACACATTCAAGATTAATTGGATGCTCACTCTGTGCAGGACACTCTGAACCAGGAGATACAGAGAAAAAACAAATGAAGATCTTTATCTTGAAGAGTCCTTTCTTGGAGAATGCAAATTATCACAATGAAATGAGCTAAATGTTTGTTGCCAAGAATTGAACTTGCCTATCCAGTGCTGACGCTGTAATGGTGCTGTAGAGGTTAATAACGAGAGTAAAGAAACATGTGGGCGACTGAGGAAAGGCTGGATCTTGCATTTGGGCTTGATTTTAAAAGATGATAGATATTGATCCAGGAGAGAAAGATTGGCAAACGCAGAATAAATGGAAAAGTTTAGAATCTGGTGTCAGAAGAAGGTATAAACATAATGTTCAAAGGGTAGTTTAAGGACATGTAAGAATTGGCCTTTACAGCTGTACTGTTTCTAAGATGGTATACCTTAATGTGTAAGGAATTATGGAGTGCTTCTTTTATACAGCACCCTGTTTATGAGGCTCATCCACGTTTTTGTACACATTGTTTTAATGTGTCCTTTTTATTTTGAGTAGTATTCCATTGTACAAATACTCCATTACTTGTTTATTCAGTCATCAGTTCATAAACATTTTGGTTTCTTCCAGTTTTAGAATAATGTTATTATGAATATTTGCTTACAGGTATTTGTGTAAACATATGTTTTCATTTATCTTGGGAAATGTCTAGAATTAGGATGGATAGACTGTATGGTAAGTATATGGTTAACTTTATTAAAACAAAACTATCCAACTGTTTTTCAAGATAACTGACCCACTTTGCAATCTCCCAGAAAAGTATTCAATTTCTAGTTGTTTTATAACTTTGCCAACACTTGGTATTATGAGTCTTTCCAATTTTTGCAATTCAAGTATAATGACATTTTATTATGCATAGTTTAGTAATCTTAGAGAGACATAAAGGGATATGGAGAAAGCATGGCAGATCAAAATTTGTTGAGAGGTCCTGAGACATCAAAATGTAACTAAACCAAAGGCTAGGTCGCAGTTAGCTGCCTGACCCCAACATTATTTGGAGAAAGATTAGATTCTTAATAGGCTCTGATGGTTCACTGCATAATTTCTGAACTTTCCATGTTTGCTTTGACTATGTATGCACTCTGGGACTGGATTTTTAGTTCTCGAATTTAAACAAGAAACAAAACTGTAAAGAACAGTTCTCTGGGATTCCTCTCTCCCAGTGACTAGTCTTTTTCTTATAGGACACTGCCTCTGCTTCACAGCTCCAGCCTTTATGACAGAAATTTTAAATTCTTAACTCAGTCTCTCCTTATTAGGGAGAAGTGTACTAGGTGTGGGACTGATCCAACACAACTCTCACAGTACTTTTAAGGACCTCTGACTTTCTCGGCCATGCCCACCCTCCATATCAGCAGGGGTTTTCTCCCTCCCTACAGTTAAGTTTCCTCTGCTACTCCCTTGTGCAGTACCCGTCAGTTTTATCTGTGCATGCCAGAATCCAGATTATGAACACAGATCAAGGTCCATTTCCCTTCACATAAAATGTCTTCTATATAAATATCCCTTATCATTTTATAATATCTTACAACATTTATAAAGTTTCCCCAAAACATATGTTTGTCTGTAACCCAAAGAGGAGTGCTAGTCTTCCATCATAATCTGGGTATAACTTGGTCAAACTAGTCTGTTACTGTTTTCTTTTGATCATTTGTCACCTCTCTTTTCCAACAACAGGAAGTCAGATTGTTGTCCAAGCCCAAGGAAAACGAATGCTCAGAAATCTAGAGTAAGGTCAGTTGATTAAAACAAATTTCAAGATTAGTGTAGCACAGAACAGCAACTACTGCTGTTCCCTTCCAACATGAGGATCCTCACTATTATACATCTGTGATATTTGTCATGGAACACTGTACTGACCAGGTGTATCTTCAGTAAAGTCTCTACCTAGGCTGAGTTCCCTGGCAAGCATTCATGCAAGTAAATATATCAATCTTACTTTCAATGCTGCGAAAGACTATGGGAAGACCCACTAATGGTAAGGTATTACCTTCTGATCACCACACAATTTATACATATCTAGAAAGGCACTGTTCGATTAAGTTGTTAATCAGAACTTATGAAGAAACACATAATGTGTGTTACAAGTCTGAATGTTAAAAATATGAAGATTACAGGATTGTGAGAATACTAGTCATTCTTTTTCTCTAAAAAAGAACATTCAAGATATTATCTTTGTTTCTGAAGTCTTGGGTATAGCAAGCTACTACAGGCTGTTTATTTTGTGCTTTTATAGTCACATATTCAGAAAAAGAGATATAGTTTGATCTTTTATATTTCGATAGCACTATAAAGTTTATAGAGCCCTTGTCTGTACATTACCTCCTTAATCAATTATATTATCTGAACAATATTGGCACATCTCAGAGTCACAAATTCTAAAATTGTTTCTGATAAGACTATTGATTGGCTTTCAGAATTATAAATTAAATTAATAGTTTCTATACCATTGCAAAAACATTTTGAACATTTTTAGTACATATTTCTATGTTTTCACTTTCAAAGGAGCTAGAGTATATAACTATTACTATTAACTACTAACTTTGGAACAAAAATAAGTTAATGCAGCAGTAGGTTTTATTTGGCTTAATAAAGCATTTCTATCCTTCATTATTTATAATTTTATTGGGAAATATGCGCTAATGCAAACAATTTTCATACATGAATAAAACATAAGGTGGAGCAGTAATTAATATAAAAGGATTCAACAGCACATAAAGGTGGTTAATATATCTACCTCTTCATATATCAACGCCACTTATATTTTGTTGGAAGACGCTAAAGATCGAAAATCAGGCATGCTAATTAATTAGTTTCATTCTCAGTTAACTTGAAGGTTGCATATAAAAAGGAAATCAGGTTGACTGTGAGCAAGGAGAATGAATAGTTCAGATAAAAAGATCAAGAGGAGAAGGTATACAGGAAGGAAAGGGAAAGAATGTCAGCACGCTTAGCAGAATAAAAGGTCTCCTTTAATGACTCAAAGTGGAACAATTTCCCCCTATCCTCTCAATGAACACAGGGAAAGTTAGAGGGCAGAATCCATTGTATATATGGAGGCTGCAGGATCTGCATATAAACTTTCATAGAAAAAAAGTGAGTATCTAGTAAGATAGAGAAGAAAAAAAAGTTAGGATATACAAAGATAATGTTCTGGATGGCACTGAACAGGCACTTTAGTGAGATTCTTTTGGATATATAGAGATAGGGCTTAACAAGTTTTTCAAGAAAGGAGGATACAAATATTGTCACAAAAGGACCAGAGATCCCATGGGAAGGACAAAAATACAGCAGGACCAGGAATTACTACATCTAAGACTGGATCCAGGACTCTCTGCTTGGCCTCAGCACAGGAGTTCGTGAATCATCACACTAACGGTTTATCTTTGATGAGATTTAGCTAACTCTGTCAGGTTTACTTCTATGTGTCTACTCTTCCCCGTGCCAAGTGATTTCTTTTCCCTGTAGTCTACCTGTTTTCTTTAGCTCATGGCTTCAGTTGCCTCTCAGTTTTAGCTTATTAATAAACTACCATGGCCTGTACTCTGTATTTGTGGAAAGCAATTCACCTGTCTCTCACAAACTATCCAATTATCCTTATACTTCCTAACTTCTCTTCAATCAGCTCATACAACCTGCTGGCCTAAGGAGGCTGGCCTATGACCCAGGAGAAAGGCTGAAGTCACGGGCTGGCCTGCCCCTCTAGCAAGGGCTTTGCGTAGGACAGTTTTCTTTAGAAAGGGCTATTGGAGTAGCACATTTTATGATGAATAGATCAAGAAAAACAGAAAACGCTCTGTTGGTTTTCTTAGTCACCTGTGATATCTGAACTTCTGCTCTTATGGTATGGTTCTCAGCTTTATATTTCCACCTAAAACTCTTTTCATCTCAAAGACTAGGAAGCATTATGTTTTTGTTTGCATCAAGAAAAAATCTATATAAGATGAATTAATATATGGATGAATGAATAGATTTTTTCCACAATTTTGTCCAGTAGATTGGATGATAATAGTGCTTGGCATTAATCATTTTACTTCAAATGTCTGACTTTATATGGTTACTATTTCACAACACTCAAAATTGTACATCATGTATTTCTTTTCTTGGATATTCTGTTATCATTTCTCCCGTATAACTTACTAAAGTTATTTAGCAAAACTTTCTTTCTAGTTTCAATGCCTATGTTCTAATTCTTTGGTTTCAGTGATTAGTTTTGGCTATTTAAATATTGTCAAAATTGCATTGATAAAAATACTGATATAGTTAACTATGAATTTTATATTAACTCAAATTCTTATAGATAGAGCTGTGTACCTCTATTACACCAAGAGAACTTTTTAAAAGTTGGTGAAAAATTGTTTTACTACATTTTAATCTTGTCTGTAGATAATTTCCTGAATAACTTACATAAATAATATTGTTTTTTCTTATTAGTAATGACAATATTAGAAATCTATGGGTACAGTTTATATGCATTTTTAATATCATATTAATAGCAAAATTGTATGAGATTTTATGGCAGGTGGCTTAATCATCATTTCATTGAGTCACATTAAACCACAAAGTTACTCATGATGTCTTGCATGCTTTGCAACGAGAGGTGAGGTATTAACATAGTGTACTTATTGGAGTACATGCCAAAATTTTTCAATAATTTTGTGGAGTTGAAAGGAGATAATTCATATCTTAAAATTTCTAAGATACAATTCAGATCTTAAAATTTTAAAAATATATACAAATATTGCAAGGAAACCAGACTTTTGTATTTAAAAGCTGCTACTCTGAAGTGGAAATTTGTGTCTAGCAGTTTACATTTTCTTTATAAGATATTCTGAGTTCTGCCTTATGGTAAAGATTCTGTCATGATAAAATCAACCTAAGTTTTACTAATCAAGGAAATTTATTAACTAAGTGATTATTGATTGGAATTAAAATTTGTGGAAATTTTAAAGGGTAATAGATTTTCAGAAGATACTAGCATTTAGAAAATAAATCACATAATTCATGAAATTTTTAGTTGGATGAATTACATTAACTTGAATGATGATTGCAGTACATATGCCATACCCAAACTAAAGAATGGTGCCACTCGACGATTACAAAAGTTTCTATTCATGTTTCATGCCATTTGAAAAAACACACTTTTTGCATCTATTGATAGGAAAATCAAGATGCTTTTCATTCTCCCAAAGCATATTGCCAGATAACTCTGTTTCTTGTAATGAGTCAAGGCAAAAGTTAGAGATAAGTTCAAGATTATTTGTTCCTTTTGTTTAATATATGAAGCCAGAGATTCTTTGTGCCATAGAAACATTAGTATGTCATTTAAATGCTAGTGTATCCCATGTTTTATTTCAGAAGATTGTCAACCACAGATGCAGCCATGAAGTTAGTATTATGAGCGAATAATAGCAAAGGCTTTGCTGTCCTTTCTCTCCACTGTTGTTTCAAACAGACACAAAATCAACAGCATACGCAATCTCAATAAAATAACATAGAGATGTGATCTATCTGTCGCTTTTCTTGAAATGAGATTAAGTCTGTCACATCGTAAATCTACCTGTGTAATGTTTAAGCTTAATGTTTAAACTTGAAAAAAAATCTTGACATTAAATAGTGTGAAGGAACAATTGAATTCAGTTGAGGGTTATAACTGTCTCTTACGTTTTAACTTTTGGAGAATAGGCCTCTTCGCATAAGCTTCAAATATTTTGAATAAATATTTGTCATAGTGTGTCCAGAATTGGTGGGTTCTTGGTCTCACTGACTTCAAGAATGAAGCCGCGGACCCTGGCGGTGAGTGTTACAGTTCTTAAATGCCGCGTGTCGGAAGTTTGTTCCTTCTGATGTTTGGATGTGTTCGGAGTTTCTTCTTCCCGGTGGGTTCATGGTCTCATTGGCTTCAGGAGTGAAACTGCAGATCTTCGCGGTGAGTGTGACAGCTCATAAAGGCAGTGCAGACCCAAAAAGTGAGCAGCAGCAAGATTTATTGCAAGGAGCGAAAGAACAAGGCTGCCACAGCATGGAATGCGACCCGACCAGATGGCCACTGCTGGCTCTGACAGCCTGCTTTTATTCCCTTATCTGGCCCCACCCACATCCTGATGATTGGTCCATTTTACAGAGAGCTGATTGGTCTGTTTTGCAGAGAGCTGATTGGTCCGTTTTGACAGGGTGCTGATTGGTGCATTATAATCCCTGAGCTAGACACAAAAGTTCTCCACCTCCCCACTAGATTAGCCAGATACAGTGTCCATTGGTGCATTCACAAACCCTGAGCTAGACACAGGGTGCTGATTGGTGTATTTACAATCCCTTAGCTAGGCATAAAGATTCTCCAAGTCCCCACCAGACTCAGGAGCCCAGCTGGCTTTACCCAGTGGATACCACACTGGGGCCGCAGGTGGCGCTGCCTTCCAGTCCTGCTCCATGCACCCGCACTCCTCAGCCCTTGGGCGGTGGATGGGACTGGGCGCTGTGGAGCAGGGAGCGGTGCTTGTCCAGGAGGTTTGGGCTGCGCAGGAGCCCATGGCGGAGGGTAGGGGGGAGGCTCAGGCATGGCAGGCTGCAGGTCCCGAGCCCTGCCATGCCAGGAGGCAGCTAAGGCCCTACGAGAAGGGCTGAGGAGTGCGGGTGCACCGCGCGGTACTGGCAGGCAGCTCCACCTGTGGCCCAGGTGCTAAGCCCCTCACTGCCCGGGGCTTGCGGGCCGGCCAGCCGCTCCGAGTGCGGAGCAGTGGAGCCCACACCCATCCAGAATTCCAGCTGGCCTGGAAGGCCCGCTTGCAGCCCCAGTTCCCACCCGTGCCTCTCCCTCTACACTTCGCTGCAAGCCGAGGGAGCCGGCTTGGCCTTGGCCAGCCCAGAGAAGGGCTCCCACGGTGCAGTGGCAGGCTGAAGGGCTCCTCGAGTGCGGCCAGAATGGGCGCCAAGGCCGAGGAGGCACCTAGAGCAAGCGAGGGCTGCGAGGGTTGCCAGCATGCTGTCAGGACGCTGTCACCCCTCAATAGGCTTCTTTGACAAATATTTATTCAAAACCTATTCAAGGCAGAGGAAATGTATTATGGAGACTACAAATAACTATAAACAATGTAGCTAGAATCTAAATGCATGAAAAAAATTAATTTACACAACAGTAAGACTTTTTAGCCTGCAAGCTCTATATTCAGTAAGAAGAAAGGCAGGCTGAAATTTTGACCCCTTAGTTGCCACATATGAGGAGCCGTGCTCTACATATGGGGTTGAAATGTCTCGATGTGGAGCTTCACCATTCGCCATTCAGAAAGCAATGACATGAAAGAAAATCATTTACGATTATTTCAATTATAGAAGATCATGTTGTCAAAATTTGAATGTATAATTAGTGGGCATGAAACTAATACCCATTATATAGACATAGTCATCAACCATAAGGAAATAGTGTAATAAGAAAATTGTATGATTCTTTTTTTTTATGTCTTAACTTTTATCTAAGCCTGGGTTTTAATGAACATACATAGAGCCAAGAACAGTGCCCAACATGCATTTTTTCTGAATTATTGCAAAGGAGTTTCTTTCCCTCATTTAAGCTTATCAGTGTTCTTTTATATATTCAAATCGCTGTGTGTTTCAATGTCTTACAAGATATCTATGTTAAGTTATCTATATTTTCTCCTAGCTTGTTTTTAAGAATGGACAGGAATGATAAAACCAAAGAATTATAGTAGGCAAGCAAGAAGTGGACAGTTCAGAAATTCGCATATTTTATTGATATAGTGCTGATATCCTTTTGCTTTATAGTAGCTTTGGGAAGGAGATTAAGTTATCTCTACTAATTCCCTTAACTATCTTATTTGGTTTATCATGCCTCATTGTTGTGGTAATATCCAATAATTGAGTAAGAAAATATTATTACTTACCAATCTTTTAGGTACAAGTATGTGTCATAGCCAGGTATAGTTTTAACCCAGAGATGATTTTCTTCTAAAAGCAATTAACATTATATTTAATGAAATTATGTTATATACTAGATATAATAACAAAATAATTTTTGTTTTTTTAGGAAAGTATAAATACAACAAAAATATAAAGTATACTGTGATATTATACTTATAAGTAAATAATTTATAATTCATAATAAAAAATAAATACAAAGTATTTATTCCACAAAGTCATCTGACATTGAAGTATTTGCAAACTAAGATTTTTATCACATTAATAATTTTATTATTTTCATATAGCAAGCAAAATTGGAAAAGAATTGATCAATATTCATCATCAAAGGAATCATTAATTCAAAATAACACAAAATTTACAGATAGAAACTGAAGCTAATAAAAGGTTAATAATTACATTAAATCAAATTTCTACATATAAAAACTGTCAGTCATTTTAATAAGCATAATAAAGAGCACTAATAATACTGAATTTTTATATAACGTATAATATATTTATATATAACAATACTGCATATTTTAGATAAGGCTCTGCT
Organism: Symphalangus syndactylus; assembly: GCF_028878055.3. Lineage (NCBI taxonomy): Eukaryota > Metazoa > Chordata > Mammalia > Primates > Hylobatidae > Symphalangus > Symphalangus syndactylus. The sequence continues at coordinate 79,696,825 of NC_072433.2, forward strand.
TTTGTATTTCACATTTCTCTAGATAAAATTTCTTGGCTGGGTACAATGGCTCACTCCTGTAATCCCAGCATTTCAAGAGGCTGAGATGGGAGAATCACTTGAGCCCAGGAGTCGAGACCAACCTGAACTACATAGGGATATACCATCTCTACAAAAAGTTTTTAAAAAAATTATCCAAGCCTGGTGTATAATTATCCTCTCATCTGTGGTCCCAGCTACTTGGAAGGGTAAGGTGGGAGGCTGTCTTGAGCCTGGGAGATCAAGGAGACTGCAGCAAGCCATGATCTAGCCACTGCAATCCAGTCTGGGTGACGGAGTGAGACCCTGTCTCAAAAAAACTAAAAAGGAAAGAACACATTTTATTGCATTTATTCATCCAAATATAGTTAATTTGTAATACAATAATATTAGTGTAACAAAACAATTTAAATTTTTCTTCTGTTTGCAGCATCACAGAATGTATTGCTGATATAAATAATTTTTAGTTTTCTACAAAAAACTTATTTTTCTATTAGAAGTTTTCTTAATAAACAAAGGTATTTGGTGAAAGTGAATCCATTATTTCGGTTACAAGAGTCTTGGATAATGCGTTTCAAAGGCATTTCTAACAACTACAATAACAACAGCAATTTAGCCAATTTCCTATTATACTGAAACTATTAAAACAGCTATTTTGTTGTTTTTTATAAGTCCTCGCAGCAGATTAACATTTCCTTGCATAGTTTAATCCCATCTTTGCATAATGTACAGATGCACACTAGTCTCATTTATTATCACTTTTCAATTTTTCTGTTAAAAGACATACAAAATTAAAAATACCCAATAAATTAGAAATACATAGATAAAAAATCAAAATAAAAAATTGAATACATTTGATGGCTTTGCTAAACTTTCAAAAATAGGACTAAAATGTGGCTTTCTATACATGAAAATTACACTTCTTTTTAAGGTTCAAAACTAGTGGATTAAACTCTTACACGAAGACTCCTTTGATTTTAGTTAAGTTTATCATTTCAGAAGAAGCAAATCTGATGTTTTTCCCCTGTAAAATTGAAGGTGTGCAGATGACCTTATTATTTAATTTAAAAGGGATCATCTGACCTCAGTTTACTTGATAATATGACTTCTTAATTAAACTCTTCAAACTTGTTTTTTCTTTCTACCAACTAAGCTGTAAGAATGCTACGAAAATTGGTAAAAACTAATCAGTAAATTGAGATGATGTTTGACAATTGCGTTTCAAGGCCTGAGAGCAGACTCTTGAGGATAACTGTTTGTGTGGTGCTATATGTGGCAGGCATTGTTGCTCAATATAAAATTTTCTCACTTATGCTACATATGGTTTTTTAAAATTGTGTTTTGCATTTTAGATCTGTGACTTTTTTGTGGGAAATGTTGCTCTCCTAGTAGCATATGTGTCATTGTTTGTAGCATTGATCGAGCATTGTAACTTAGTTTTCTGTTTGTTTGTTTTTTGATAAACCTCCAATCTCATCTGGACTATCAGATTTCAAAAACCAGCTGAAGATTTGGATGTGAATTCTGGATGTTAAAGGAGTTGTTCAGGTTTCATCAGTACCAAAGGGAATTCCTTTTTCTTAGAGGTGAATGAATGAATTCTGCATTCTAGGTGTTACATGAGGAGAGATAAACATTTGAGTAATATATGGCAATGAGTCATCTGATTACAGCTATTACCACGGGGAAAGTAGAATATCTGTTTCAATCTCTTTCTAATTTTATCTCTTCCTTCTTAGAATATTAAAGGAAGAAAAAATTGTCAACTAGTATTCCTAAAGTAATTCCATAATAATTTTGAATTATTTATCTTTTATGCTAATTGGTATATTTGCCAAGATCAGATTACAAAAATATAAACCAAGACCACTTTGCAGAAGATGTTTTTACTTTGGTCAGTACGGATTGCAAAATATATTGGATATCTTGAAGAGGGAGAGAGAAGTGGAGAGATGGCTTGAAGCTAAAAAAGATTACTTCCCAATCACCCCAGCCCCCAGAGTATAGTTTAAAAAAAAAAAAGAAGAAAAACCCTTGACTATTCTTGACTTTTTTTTTCCTCTCCTTTACAAGAAAATCACTCTTTAGTTGCTCATTTCCTTTCCCCATGGTCAGGTTGCCTGCATCTCCAAACACTTGTAAGTACTGTATGTTCTGACATATCCTGAAGTCATGCATTAGCACCTTTTCATTCAGCAAAGGGTGAGAACAGATATCTTTTGGCAGCTGACAGCAGGGCGCAGGCAGCAAGTCGGGGAAGGAAGCGGACGACCGAGGACACTGTGGTGGCCTAGTGGCTAGCAGGACTAATGCACCAGCTGTGAATAACCCCTTTCTCCCCTCCTATCTACCCAACAGATGTCTCTCTGTCATTGTCATGTCCTCAAGCTATCCCAGTAAATGATTTGTGCATTGCAACTGAGTCACCAATGTGGCAATTGAACCTCTTCACAGCTCAGAATTGTTGATGTGTGCACGGAGGGCCCTGTGGTTGAACGCATGTGTGAACAGGGATGAACCGCAGAGGGACTGGGGGGCAAACACCCAAGAAAGAGGATGAGAAAGGGAAGCAGGAGCCAGAGAGGATACTGAAATGTCAAGGTTACCTTGTTTTGCCTGGAGAATTAAAAGGAAGGGCACATTATTATGTCTGCCTCTATTTGGTCTTTTGGCTCTCTTAGGCTGAAGCAGCCCCTTGCTGCTCTGGTAGATATACATATCACTTTGAAAGATTAAAAAATGAAGAATTCAGTGATCTGTATTGCATATATGCTTTATTCTGTTGAAAGAATGTTAATAAATATACCGAGAGCCTGCAAAGTTTGCCAATATAAATAATGTGGCATTTCAAAGTCTGTCAGTAAATGTAATTGAATTTTTCAATGTAAAAATATAGTTCAGTTATAAATTGGAGTCATGCTTGACATTAGTTGGGCATTAGAAGATATTAATTAGATACTGCTCACTTCTCTCTGATTTCTTTAAATTAAGTGAATTTTCAGGAAAGAGGAATTTACAAGCATGCAGTTTAGAGATTTTTATTCTCAAAAACAAGCTGCTTGGTAATTTTTAGTGGAGAAATAAATGCTTTTTTTCAAAAATCTTGTCAGTGAGCTGTCTAAAAATGCCCTTCCCAATATTGAACACAATATGGAAAAGCTAATCCATTTTAATACTGTGTAATGATAATAAGCTACAGTGAACAAGTAGCCTAGGGAAAAGATAGTAGTAGTCACCTTTAAACAGAAAGAGAATAGCAAGTGATTGTACATTTTTACACTAGGCTGATGACAACATTTCCTGTGACTTTGAACTTACTTTGGCAGTCACCATCCTGGCAAACATTTTGCATATCAATCAGACAGTTGTATTTCTTGCATGACATTTGCAGCATAATGCAGAAATTTACTTATGTGATCTTTGTATGTAAGTAGACAGAATTAGATACTGCTTATTACTTATTTATAAGTAAATAATTGAGCTCCTTCATGCTACAGATGAGGATTTAACCTGCATGTGGGACTGCTAAGACCTTTTAAATATCAACACAACATGCAATTTCCATTTAATGTTCTTATTCTTGTTTAACTCAGTCTTCATCTTTGTTTGGCATGATTCACCTTATGTGATTTATGTGGTTGTAGGGTGCTGCGTGTGTGTGTGTGTGTGTGTGTGTGTGTGTGTGTGTTCCAGCAGTTAATTACTTGGACTGAGATTCCAGAAATAGTTTTTATAATAGTGTTTGAATCTTAATTTCTTCAAGACTTGTCATGTTAATTTTTTGTTTTGTATTTGACAAAATCTGTAATTAATCACCAGAAAAAGAAACATATCTAGATATTGACTTTTAAAATTGCATAGTTTTAATTTCTTGGGCTTGAGTATTTTTTTCTAGTCTGTATTACCTAACATTTTTGGGACACCATTACATAAAAACATATTTTTGAGATTTTCAATTTAAAATGTCAAAGTATCCAGGTTCTATGCTCTTTAGTGTCCTTCAGAATAGTTTCCCTCCAAATAAATAATATTTAAATGCTATATTTATTTTAGAAAAAAATGTAAAGTGCCCCCACCTTGCATAATGTATGTTACTCAAAAATATTTTTATGATATCATTTTATAGTTAAATTTCCCTTCATATTCTGCTTGGAGATGAACTTTTTTTAGGATTCATTTTTGGAGGCAGGCAATCAGTTACCTGATATGAATTAAGACTCTTCAGATACACTCTGCTGCCTATGAATAATCTCTCAGTAAATACTAGTACTTGTTACATTAATAAAACATCTTTAAAAATACATGTTTTTTATTCTAATATAACTTTAGGTCTTGTAGAGTCTAATAAAATAACGTTCAGTTGTAGTATGTGAACACTTTACCTACTTCTGATATTTGTATGGGTTAATTGATAATTAGCTTCCAAGGTTACAGAGAGAAAATAGAATGCAGGCTGGCCGTAGGAACTGGAAAGAACGAAAATTAGAAAATGAAAGAAAAATAATGAAAGAATTGGAGCAAATTGTAAACTTTCTTTAGGGAAAAAAACATAAAATTTTAATTTTGTCAATATTCAATGCAACATTCTCTTTTCATGGCCAAGAAAACGAAGTAAAAGGAAAATGTAAGTGCTAAATTGTTTCAGTGATAGCTAGCTGACTCCTACTCATTCATGCTTAGCTGTAAAGCCAGAGACATTCTGTATACTCTGCATTTAAACTTAGCCATGTGACTAGTTCTTATCACATTAATATGAAATGAATTGATGTGTGTCACTTCTGGGTTGAGGTAGATACTTTTATGTAGGTAGAGACTACCACTAAAGACTCTCTCCATTTCTGCCAGATAAATAAAAGTGGGGCCATAGTGTAAGAGTAATTTGGATTTCTGAGTTACTTCTTAGGAGGAAAGCTCTAAACAGAAAGATATGAGAAATACATATTTATTGGTTTACCTACTGTAGTTGGGCAGTTTGTTTCAACTATCCTCCCTATTACAGATATTAATTAACATTTATTTCCTCCTGTGTACATTTATTCAATCCTCACATAATCTTTACGAAATAGATATTATGAAATCTATTTTGTAGTAGAGGCTTCTGAGACTTGGTATATTTGATTGACTTGTTCAACACAACAACAGCATTAGAAGTTGAGCTTCCTGTTTGAGAGCTAAATTTATACTGTTTCCAGCATACTTCTTCAATGGTCTACCTTTAAAATCCTTATATTTATATTAATTTGATGTGATATGTATGCATTAGTGGTGAAGAATATGGTTGTATGTTCTTTATAATATAATGACAGATTGGAAGTTATGAACTGCTCCACAATCTGAAAATACCTTCAAGTGAATGGGATGAAAGCAAGGTATACCTTTCTTTGTAAGATGATAAATTATTTTAGTGTCAATTGGCTTTACAGAAGATGAATACAACTAAAAATTAATCCCCAGGAAGGCTTAAAAACATTGTTTATGTTATGAAAGACATATTATTGGGCTTTATAAAACCAATTGGGTAAGTGCTAATGCTGTTGATACTAATAACAATTCAGTTTTTCATCTGCCTTTTTTTCTGCTAAGCTTACTTATATACTTACGTTATTTGAATTTTCTGATATCTTTCTATTCATCCTCTCTTGCTGCCAAAACTGATATTTAGAAAATACAGATCCTGTATTTCTAGAAATCAGAGTACCTATGAAGCATTTGAATATTTCCCAATTCAATGCACTTACCTGGGAATGTATTTGGGTAATGGCACTTTTTGGTTATTTGTAGTTTTGCCACTAACAGGCAATTATTGTTCAGTCTTTTACATTATACCACTTTCGAGAAGGAGAGCAAGGAATTCATTTATGAGAATGTTTGATCCATATTATTCTTATTAACAAGAGTCCCATAGGTCTCAGTTTTGGAAAAATTTATATGGTTCACTAGTTGTTTCAGAAATAGATGAAGATAAAATAGTAATTCAAGCTTGTCCCGGTGGTTCTCGAACTTTTAACAACATTGGAAATACCTGATGGGTATGTTAAGGCAAATTGCTAGACCCTACCACCAGAGATTTTGACTCAGTAAGTGTAGACTAGCGCTCAATAGTTTTATAAGTTTACATCTGATAATAATGTTACTAATCCAGTGACTACACTTTGAGGATCATGTTCTAGAACAAAATGCTTTCAGGTGAATTTGTTTAGCAATGAACGCATATGAAAATATGCCATGTCAAAGTTCTTTCAGGATCACCTTGTAAATGTTAAAAAAAAAAAAAAAAAAAGGAAGAGAAAAAAGTCCAAATAACTGGCCTTTAACATCTGCTTTGTTCAGTTATTGGATGAAGGGGGCGCAGATAGGCATGCTCTCCGGTGCAGTGTTGCTCTGCAGCTGAGGCAATCCCTGAAGAAGGGGCTGGCAGCTGAAAGCTCTCTGTGGACACCACTCCCAATAGCTGGAGCAAGTCCTTCATTGAATGGACATCTGCATGTCCACCACAACCAACTTACAATTTTCAAAGCCTTGTATTATCTGGAGTTGACCTGATTTTCATATCTCAAACACGTAATTCTCCCTTTTGTTAAATAAGATCCACTTACCCACACATTGCTGTACACAAGCCAAGCTTTTTCCTTTTTTCAGTTCAAAGTTTTCCCCATACTGTTACATCTTTCTGAAATGCTATTCTTTCCTTCTCCTCACCAGTAATTCTCCTGATTTGTTTCTTATATAAGACCCCTGACAAAATGTTTCATCTCAGGTTTAGCATTCTGGCTAATGCAGCTCCCCCTGAAAAATCTCTGTAACTGTACTCTTTCCATTTCAGTCATAGCACTTACCACTTTTTGCAATTTTCTCTGTAAACTTGTGTTGTTGTTTTTTTTTTCCTATCTCCTCTATAGATCTTAACCTCAGTGGGAACAGAAGCTATGTTGTTCACCAGTGTAAACCCCAAATCATGAAGAACATAGGCTGGTAGCCCTAATGCAGGCTCTCTTTAAATATCTGCTGTAAGAGTATGGTAGAGATGATCACCAAAAGTTCCTGACCCTTCCATAGTATAGAGTTATTGTAGAGTGATGGGTAACTGTGTGGCCATGGACTACTTCCCTTGCCCCATCCACTGCCAGTAGTGGTTCCTAATCATGCATAATTTTAACCCCAGGGATATTTGGCAATCTCTGGAAACATTTTTAGTTGTCACAACTTGGAGGAAGGTGGGTTGCTACTGGCATCTAGTGAGTATAGACCAGTGATACTGCTAAACATTCTATAGTACACACAATAGGTTCCTACAACAAATAATTTTCTTGCCCAAAATACCAGTAGTAGCAAGGCTTTAGAACATCTGTGTTTTAGTTTTCTATTCCTGCTTTAATAAATTATCATACACTCACTGTTATAAAACAACACAAATTTATTATATTTACGGTTCTTTTATGGGTTCACAGAGCTAAAAATCAAACAATCTGATTGAATTCTATTCCTTTCTTGAGACTTAAGGGGAATCCATATCCCTCCTTTGTTTTTGAGAGGGAGTCTCACTCTGTCACCCAGGCTGGAGTGCAGTGGCACGATCTCGTCTCACTGCTACCTCTACCTCCACCTCCTGGGTTCAAGTGATTCTTCTGCCTCAGCCTCCCGAGTAGCTGGGACTATAGGCATGCGCAACCACACTTGGCTAATTTTTGTATTTTTTTTAGTAGAGACGGGGTTTCACCATGTTGGCCAGGCTAGTTTCAAACTCCTGACCACAAGCCACCCACCTTAGCCTCCCAAAGTGCTGGGATTACAGGCATGAGCCACCACACCCGGCCCATATCCATCCTTTTTTTTAGCTGCTAGAGGCTTCCTGCATTTCTTAAGCTTGTAGCCTCCTTCCTCCAGCTTCCAAGCCAGTGACATTGCATCTTTCTGGCCATTCTTCTACAGTCATATCTCCCTCTGACCATGCCAGGAGGGTTCTCCTACATAAAGAAATGATTAGATTGGGTTCACCTGGATAAGCCAGAATCTTCTTTACATTTAGTCCCTTAATCACATCTGCAAAGTTCCTTTGACCATGTACACTAATTCAGAGGATCTGACCATCATGGTTGGGGGCAGAATTTTGCATACAACACCGGGGATATGTACGTATTTTTTGCCAAGGGAAAATTAACATTATCAATGTAAGTTCATTCTGATCTAATGGGTTTAAAAAGTGAGTCTGCTGTCTCTCCTCTTTTTCCTTTCTATAATAATCTTGACTCCAGATATTCCAAAAGTCAATAATCTTGACTCTAAAAGAAGAAAGATAACCAAATCACAATGTAGAAGTCAAGCCATGAAGAATAAGTGTGAGACAGTTGTGTGAGTGAACAATATATATATTTTCTATTAATTTCTACAAGCTTCTGGTATTATATTAAGCCATAGGGCCTTGAGTTTATCTATTACAGCAGCTAGCATTCTTATTGTTATTATTATTGAAAATGATACCTTAGGTTATAACAAAAAGCCTAAAATAGGTTGCGTTGTTTTAGCAGTCGGCTGGCAAGTGACAAGGAAATTAACATCAGAAGAAACACTTTCTTCTGAAGCCCTACACTAGACTTATTGAATGAGAGACTTCTATTGTGCTATGCTATAGGGATTTCATAGTTTTTCTATTAAGGGAGCACACATAACCTTAACTAACACTGTGAGAAACTGGCTGAGTGAATAAATTACTAGGTAAATAAAACAATACATTTCTGAGTTTATATTGCTCACTTATAAAAATAAATAGAAATCACTGTATGAGCAACAGTAAATAAGTATCCTTGGCACAGATTCCAGTAACATCAACTGGATGAACACTGGAATCATGAAGTGTTATTGGCATACCAACAAATGCAGGAAATGCTGAATAGAGGTAACCATAAACACAAACAGATTACCTTCATTTTTCATGTAGCATTCATTATGATTTGCAAACACTAAAATATAAAGGCGCTCTTCTGTACCTTCTGAACACTATGTAACCTGTAGATAGTGACAAGGAAGTATGAAAAAAAATCCAAATCCTGAGGCAAAGTAATCTAAACTGTAACCACTGACTCAGGTGATGTGGTTCCCTTCTCCCTCCCATCAGGAATCAGGATTGGAGAGGGTGAGGAGGCTTCGGTGTTTATTTGCACTGTAGGGTGAGGGACTGCAGGTGATGTCTTGGAGAAGGTACTAATCTGGATATAGAAGACACATGTGTTCCCTGGGAAGCACTCTTACTCCATCCTAAGAGAGGAATTGATTTTTGCCTTTCCACGTCTCTACTTGATAACTGCACAAAGATATGCTGGTATTTTACTCCAGTTAATCTTGCCTTCTTTCTTCTAAGATGTGTATATTAAGACAGTGAGTCTCATGTAGAGTTGTTTCTTCCTTCTCAAAATCCAGAGTTTAGCCATATAGTTAATCATTATATAATGACTCCCAGTTTTAAGTAAGATGAGAGTCATAGAATTCAAAGGCAACTTTGATACTTGTTTAGAACACTAAAAATACTTCATATATTTCTGAAGAAAGATAAGAATTAAGTTATTAGTACCCAGAAACATCTGTATAATTCTATCTCTTCTCATCAGAGTTCTGTTCCCCAAGGCTGGAAGATACTATCATTGACTGGTAGCCACCATTTCATTAGAAATCCCAAAGATACTTAATTTTTAATTTGCAACTGAATTTAACCATTGAAAGCACCATAATAGGAGATTAATGACTGATGAAATAGTGCTATTAGTAGCATATCATTCGTGAAACATAAATTTCACAATTCAAAACTGCCTTATACATGGAAACACATCACTCCCTAAACTATGTGTAAGTTGAGGGCAAAGACAAAATTTGTGTAGGTTTGAGGAATTTTTTAAAGGGTGAACATATTCTTATCCACATATTTTGTCCTTATACATAACTAGTTCAAATTGCCCTCTCATCTATAAAATTGGTATAAATTCATGTATGCAATTCTATACCTTTGCTGTATCTCAGATCCTTTTCTTAATCCAATATATCCTCTGTATGAATTCCTATGGTTTTTATTCTTGAGACAAGTGATATATTTCTGTGGCATTGAGTGGTAGTATATGATATAAAGAACCCCATGAGATTAATTTGGGGCCTATGTAAATACAACAAGAATGTTGAGAGGTTTCAAAAGCAAATGTAGGCCGGGCGTGGTGGCTCACGCCTGTAATCCCAACACTTTAGGAGGCTGAGGCGGGTGGATCACGAGGCCAGAAGATCGAGACCATCCTGGCTAACACAGTGAAACCCTGTCTCTACTAAAAAATACAAAAAATTAGCCAGGCCTGGTGGCAGGTGCCTGTAGTCCCAGCTACTCAGGGGGCTGAGACACGAGAATTGCTTGAACCTGGGAGGCAAGAGGTTGCAGTGAGCCGAGATCCTGCCACTGCGCTCCAGCCTGGGCGATAGAGCGAGACTCCGTCTCAAAAAAACAAACAAACAACAAAACAGCAAATGTAAACCTCTTTAAACAACAGCGTATGTATAGAGATTGTGTGTGTCAAAGAGGGGTGTTTGTTGTAACATCTGTTCAACTTAGACACTTTCTAGTTATAAACATCTTAGAAAGTTATGACAATATAAATCTTAAACTCTGTGTTCTTATTAAAAGCTATTTCCAACATACCTCAAAAATGACCACCAGATACTGAAAACCCATTATAAATGTTTGAGTAATATCTACAAATATTCAAAGGTTCAACAATTATGAAGATATTTAGATATTTATAGTGGATCTGTATATGAAAGAATTGTCTAATATTCAATTAATATATAAAATTAGGTAGGTAAACATTCCATTGAAAGTCGATAGGAAATGCCGAAAATATGTTTTCATAGAAATCATACCTGTAAAACTAATATGATTTAGGGTAATTTCTCAGCTGTGTCATTTTAAAAAATGTAATATTTCATTGGCTTCATGCAATTGAAGTTTTATTTCAATTGTTGTTCATGTGGCAGTAACAGTGAAATGTACATGTTCCTGGCTGGTTTGTGGCATTTTCTCTTAAGATAATTCAGGTAATTTGACTCCTTTAACCTTGTGGCTCTGCCATTCCCTACAGGCCAGCTGTTATGTGCAGAAAGAGAGGATGGAGAAGATGTATTTGTTTCATAACCATCCTCAAGCACATCATTTCTGTTAACATTCCTTTGGCAAGAACATAAACACAGGCCTACCTAGATGAAAAGTGTTTTGGTAATAGACCCCCTGAGTGGTAGCTGCTCCTCAGCAACAACTTTATATTTTGTGATAGGGCCATCTCTGCCACAAGAGTAATAGAAAACAAGAAATTCTCACAAAATGCCAGAAACTATGCAGCATCAGCAAAAGATAGAACGTAGACATAATCATCTTGGAGGGCAGAAACAAAGTTCAAAAGCTGCAGTTGAAGAGGACTTCTATAAGAGGAAGCAGGATGTATAGAGGCAATCAATCTATGTATAAAAGAGAGGTGAGAACTGGTGCAGTAGCTAATGTGAACTGGTGATGACAAGAGTGAGGATAGCCAGGCAGTTCAACACTCAGGGCTGGGCCCTGGGAACGCCAATAAGAGCCAGGATGAAGTGGGAGTGCTCTTGTCCAGAAACCTTCTCACCAGATTGCCAGCAATTACTGAAAGCAGTATATCTTAAATGGACACAATTGTCACACATAGGATAGCAGGAAATCTGAAGTAAAGGTCAACTCTAAAACAAACAGCATCATTAAAAAAAAAATCCATCTAGCCTATGAAATAGAGACACAAGTTTAACAAACAGAAGAGCCAAACCTAAAGAAATAAAGTTAGTATGATAAGACTTCTTAAAGTCTTATATTTATGTCACTATAGAATATTTATATAATAAATCCCCAGAGAACGATAACAGTCCAAGTAATTGTTAACTTTATTTATCAACTTGACTGGGCCAAGAGATGCTCAGATATTTTGGCCAAACATTATGCTGGGTATGTCTGTGAGGGTGTTTCTGGATGAGCTTAACATTTGAATCAACAGACTTAGTACTGCAGATTACTGTCCATAATGTGGATGGCCCAAACAGATGAAGGCCTGAATAATACAACAACACCAAATATCTAATCCCTCGACAAGTAAGAGAGAACTTCCATCTGACTGCTTTGAGCTGGGACATTGTTTTTTTCCTGCTTCTACTCAACATAAAACATCAGTTCTTCCTGAGTTTTCAGCCTAGAAAGCTTTCAGACTGCTGCTCTCCTGGCTCTCCTGTCTCTAGGGACTTTGGACTCAGACTGGAGCTACACCATCAGCTTTTTGGGATCTCCAGCTTGAGGACTACAGGTCTGTGACCTCTTGTTACCCATAATCATGTGAACCAATTAATTATAATTAGTTTTTCTCTCTCTCGCTCTTTCTCTCTCTCTCTCCACACAAACACACACACATCACACACACACACACACCCACACCACACATACACCACACACACATGCGCACACACACACACACACATTTTATTGCTTATGTTTTTCTGGAGAACCCTAACTAATACAATACATAACATACACATGGAATCAACCAGGTATTTTATAAATTAAAGTTTGGATTGTGACATAATGCCAACAGATAGGAACAGAAATAGGCATTGTGGAGAAACTGGTATCTTCAAACTAAAGCATTATCCCACCTCAAAATGAAAAGGAACTCAGAGTAGGGAGAAATCCCAAACTTATGCTGATCACAAGACGGCACATATACATACTAAACACAGTAACATTGGAGAGTTGGGAAAATAGGATCAGAAAAGACATGTAAGGCAGTATGTTGACAAAAATCAAGATGGTGCAAAAATATTAATCAGAAAATAAAAATAAAGGCAACATCATAAATATAAAGATACATATTTCATATTTATAAAAGTTAAAATTCACCAAGGAATCTGCCTTCAGACTCAAAATGAAACATCAGTTCTTCTCAGGTCTTGAGCCCTCCAGCTTTCAGACTGGAAAATACTCTATCATCTCACCTGGCTGGCAGAACTTTGGACTCAGACTAGAATTATACCGTCAACCTTTTGAGGTCTCTTTATGAAAGTTAAAATTAACCAGGAATATATGAAAATAAATAAACCTTAATATGCTTACAATGGCTTTAAAACATACAATTTAGGCTTGACAGAATTACAGAGAAGATGAAAAATAAACAATGAGATGGGACATACACACAAACGGATTTGTGTAGAAAAAAGTTAGTACATGCAGTATTTAAATAGAACAATTCACAAGCTAAAGCTAGTTGATAATAAAAAAAAGAGTACTTTACTCTCTCTCTCTCTCTCTATATATATGTATATATATATAGGTAATGGCAAAAACTGCAATTAATTACTTTTGCACCAACCTAATATATAAATATATATTTGTGTGTGTATATATATATATATATTTAAATATATTAATAAAATATTTCACAAATATTTTGAAATTTCACACATTTGGGCTTCGATAGACTACAAAGAAAATATTAATAAGTTCTAAAAATTAGCAATTAACCAATTACATTCAATTAATACATGTCCAAAATTAGTAATCAGCAAAAATTTTATATTCCTGCACCACAAATGTTTTCACGTTAAAAACAATCTAGGTAATTTGCGAATTATATAGAAAATTGAAAGTAAAATTACAAACTACTGGGAAACAATTGACAACTGAGAGTATCATTAATTAAAATCTGTGATGTGTGGTCAAATTGAGGCATAAAGAAAATATATAATTTCAAAAATACTTAAAAGCTAAGAATTTCTTTAAAATGAACTAAAAGTTTAACAAAGTTAGAAAAACTCAAAAGTAAAAAATAAATTAGAAGTACATAAAATAGAAAACAGAATACACATTAGAATTTATTATAAAACAAAAAGATGCTTTCTCTAAAAGACCACTAAACAGGATAAACGTTTGGAAAGTCTGACCAAATGGTCTATGGAAAAAAGGGATACATAAGTATAGTTTCAGATATTTCAAAAAGTGTAAGATTAATATAGACAGCTTTATATAAATGTATTTCAATGCTAATATGAATACAGTTAAAATGAATTATTTTCTAGGAAACCTGAAATCACCAATTCAGTATACCAATACAAATTCCAAATAGGCCAACAATTATAGCCAACAATAAATAGAAGACAGGGGTATGTCCTTATCAACAACACCAAGCCCAATGGCTTAGTTCTAACAAAATATCAATGAACAAATAATTTTCTGTTAAGTAAATTTTCTAGAACAGAGAATAAATGAGAGAGAGAGAAATAGAAAGGGAGAGAGACCTAGATAGGAGAGGTTATTCTGCAAATTTTCTGAAACTATCATAATACTAATTTAAAAGTTGGGCGAGAAAAATACTCAAGGAAAGTTAATTTTATGTGAAGACAGATGTAAAAATCCTCAGCACAACATTATCTAGTAAAATAGTATTATTAAAATGATACTCTTGTTTATTAAAAAGAATCATACATTATGACCATTATCATAGCATAATCTCAGTTTAATATCAGAAAATTTATTAATATAATTACTCACATAAACAGATTAAAGAACAATTATGATCACCTTAATAAATCTTGCAAAGAAGTTGATAAAACTCAATATTTATTCTTTATTTTTTAAAAAACTGCTAGCCAACTAGGAATAAAAATAAAATTTTCTTGACTTTAAGGCTATTCACCAGAAATTGTCAGCATGTGTCATTTTAATTAAGATACATTATAAGCATTACCATTAAATTCAGGAACAAGACAGAGCTGCCCACTTCAAAACTGCTATTCAGGATTGTACTAAGGGCTTACCTCATTCGGCAAGGCAAGTTAAAGAAATAAGAGGTACGATATTTAAAATAATGTGACTTTCATCATTACAGATAATACAGTTATCTACTTGGAAAATCCAAGAAAATCATCCAAGAAATTTCAAATTAATAGGAAATTAAGATTAACATAAAAACAATGAATATGAGCTACACTCAGAATGTGATTTTAAAAAATCTTACATTCACAATACCCTGGTTTGTCTTTGTCTAGTTATTCACTCATCTATCTTTCTTCAATAATTTACAAGAAATAATAAAATACGTATTTTTCAGATTTTGTGTTTTGGGTGGTAATGGGAAATTGCATGTGCATATGAATTGATTAGGCAATAATGGCCAATATGAATGTGTTTTTTACGCTCTCCTGAATAAAAACCAAAGAAAAATGTAGGATTACTGTTATTTTTGGGAAAATAAGAATGATATTGATAATGGTGCTTTAGAAACCTCAGATGATCTGTTTTTATTTATCTGTTCTTAAACTTGAAAAAATAAGAAAAAATTCATTGCTATACCATCTCATTCGAATACAATACAATTTATCTTTATTCCAAATATTGCAATTTTCAGTTGCCTCTTAAAAATATTGCATGACAGACATCACTAATCTGTATTTATTCTTATGTTTATATTAAACAATGGACATATATTAATTTTAACATAGGATATTCTCATAATTTCTAGGAACATCTTATTGTGTGTAATTCACAAACATAACTCTACAGTTTTAAATGTAAAACAAAGCCTTGCCCTAGAAAATAAGCACTGATTAAAGTCACAACGTGCTCTTTTGTGGTGGTGTTTTTAATAAAATATTATCAGTGGTAAAATGTAAATAAAAAAGCAAATTGCTTCATTCATCATGTATTTTAAGCAGTTAAAATGAATGAACTCTCCTTTGAGAAAACATCTGACTAAGCAAAATAATGGTTATGAGTTTGGGAAAATGTTTAATGAACTTACTTGTTAAAATGCAGTTGTTATTTTAGAGCCCATTATTGTGTGTTTTAAATTAATTGAAGCTGCTTTGCTGAAAGACTATCTTTTTTCTTTTTTCACTTAATATACTAAAATAAGTGACCTTAGTAACTTATGTGGATGCCAAGAAGTTACCAGGTTGGGATGCTGGTTGACGTAACAATGTGTACCTAGAAGAGTGTGTACCCACATATCTTCATATGCATTTATCTGATATCAGTTCAAAGGCAAAGTGGTCGATGATCAGACACAATTGTGCTTTAAGGAGCTCATATTGTAAACACTCTGGCTGGTATTCTCTTTCTTTGTGTTCTGTAACACACCTATTTATTACAGATTGGAGGTTGAAATAATATTTCTGTCTATATATTGAAATATTTCAAACAATATATGTAATCATTTGCTTAAGGCAATAGGAGAAAGTACTTACTTTAAAGATGCAGCTTTATTCATAATTGCCAAAACTTGGAAGCAACCAAGGAGTCCCTCGGTAAGAGAATAGATACATAAACTGTGGCACATCCAGACAATGGAACCGTATTCAACACTAAAAAGAAATGAGATATCAAGCCATGAAAAGACATGGAGGAAACTTAAATGCATATTATTAACTTTGAAAAGTGAATATAAAAAGGTGATGTACTGTATGATTCCAAATACATGATATTCTGGAAAAGACAAAACTACAAAGGCAGTAAAAAAATCAGCAGTTGCCAGAGGTTAGTGGAGAGTGATGGATGAACGGGAGGAGCACAGAGGCTTTTTAAGACAATGAAACTACTCTGTATAATACTCTCATGGTAGATATATGTTATTATACATTTGTCCAAACCCATAGAAGGTATAACACCAAGAGTGAAACCTAACGTAAACTATGGACTATGGGTGATAATGAAGTGTCAGTGTGGCTTCATCATCATTTGTAACAAATGTGCCACTCTGGTGGGAGATACTGTTAATAAGGGAGGTTATGCATGTGTGAGGAAGGGAGTGTATGGAAAATATCTCTATTTTCCACTTAATTTTGTTGTGAACATATGATCTATTACTAAATAAGTTAATGATGACAAGTCAATCTGTGTACCATGGAGAATACTATGTTCCTGCACACGGTAGACATTTAGTAAATATAATGTAATATTTGATCAAGCTAAAGAATAAGTAAAATGAGAACTTAGACTAAGGAAAGATGAAATCATTTTGGCAGAGGTAATCTTAAAAAGAAATGACAACAACAACAGATCATAGCCAGAGACATTTTGAATGAGTACCTTCATATTAGAATGGGTTTGTGAGTCAGGACATGTGTTATCTGAACATGAATTATTCTACCTTTTCATTTATAAGGTCTATATGTATAATATTTACTTTATAGCTTTATGGTGAGGAATAAACAAGGTGGTGCATGGATATCATTCAAATGAGTATAACTAGAAGTAGTACTTAGACGAAAATTAACTCACCATATCAAGATTTCTGAAGCAAGAACTTGACATTCCATTGTATTCCACATCGTATGGGACCAGTACATTACCTGATGCATAGTTAGAAACTAGTTAGCATGTGTTGAATGAATAACAAGGAAAGTATGCAGACAAGAAAGTACATACTGGATAAGAGTGATTTTCTCAGCCACATTGTGAAGAATTGTGGTCGGAATCTTTTTTTTTTTTTTTTTTTTTTAGTTTTACATGACAGCCGGGCACGGTGGCTCACACCTGCAACCCCAACACTCTGGGAGGCTAAGGCCGGCAGATCGTCTGAGGCCAGGGTTTTGAGAGAGACGATATGGTTAGAATCTTAAAGGTCCAAAAATAAATAAATGGAAACTGGTATTGGTACCTACTGTGTGTCTTTATAGTTTAAAATTTGTGGTACAAAAAATTGTATATATTCTTCAAAAGCGTATTTGGTATTTTGATTGATGAAATTGGGCCTTTAATGTATGATAGCCATTATTACATATCCTATAATGTTCAAGAATTAATTCATTAAGTCAATGACATTTCTTGAGTGCCTATAATGAGCTAAGTATAAGGGCAAAGCATAAAGCAAGACAATGCCCTGTTTTCTTGAAGCTCATATTCTAAAACAAAAAAGTGACAATTATATTGATAATTCTGATTTCATATTTCCTTGATTTATCAGATATCTGATAGAGACATCAAAATTATATGATAGTATATTCAATATCCTTTTAAAAAGCATACTTTAAGAATACTTTCACGGTGGCTCACGCCTGTAATTCCTTTGGGATTTACAACTTTGGGAGGCTGAAGCAGGCAGATCATGAGGTTAGGAGTTCAAGGCCAGCCTGGCCAAATAGTGAAACCCAGTCTCTACTAAAGATACAAAAATTAGCCTAGCATGGTGTGCGCGCCTGTAGTTCCAGCTACTTGGGAGACTGAGGCAAGAGAATTGCTTGAACCCGGGAGACAGAAGTTTGTGGTGAGCCGAGATTGCGCCACTGTACTCCAGCCTAGGCAAAAGAATGATACTCCATCTCAAAAAAAAAATTAAATTTACATACAGTAAAATTAACTCTTTTTAGCCTACAGTTCTATAAATTTAGACAAATGCATAGAATTATATAACCACTACCATAATCAAGATATAGAACAGTTTAATGAACCCCAAAAGTCCCTTGTGAAAACGAACTATTGATAAATCTTTGAAAATTTTTAAAGAAAATAGAAATTTAACCAAGAGTCAACCAATTAACTCACAAATTATAAAAGTATAATTAAGCTCCATTAAGTGTAGTCTTAAGGCATATTTAACCTCAAGAAACAGAAACCAGTGCAAAGTAATTTAAGTTAAAACAAGGAAAAAACACAGGGTACAGTCTTTGTTAGTGAAGACAGCAGTATCTTTCATAAATGAAATGAAATGTCAGTACTCACTGGAACTTTAGATTTGTTTTAGTCCACTACTCACTTGCTCTTCTTTTTGTAGTCAGCATAATTGTTTATCTTTGTGGTTCTCTGAGCAACTGTCCACTTGGTAGTGATGGGTGTTCCAAAAAGGCATCCTCAAGCCCTGAGTCCCTGTTATCTTACAGAATCTGTACTCACATGGAATAAACATATGCCTGAATTCAGGTCCCAAATTCCAATAAAAAGAATATATGTGGCCAGGGAAGCAAATCAGGTTGCATACAGAATTACACATCTTAGGATCCATAGGTGGGATTGGCAGCCTCCTGCTTCATTGCAATGATACCTCAGCAAGAGTAGTAATAAGTGTAGTCGTAGTAGAAATTATAATGGTAACAACAACAGTAATTCAAAAATACCAAGGTGGAGAGCATATTTTATTTTAAAGGGATTGTCTAGAGTATAGCTATTATTAAAGTGCAATAAGATAATATCTCAAACAAAGGAGGAACTGTCAGATCTAGGAAAAGTGAGAGTCTCTATTAAGGTAATACGAAAATAACTAAGTGAGAAAAAAAGTTCCAGTAATAGTGATCAGCGCTAAAATAACTCAGCCAATGTTTAGAATCTTGGTTATCAAACAAGGGATATTCTCAAAACATATTCCCTCAAGATGATTTGGAGATATATATTTGAATAATATTAATACATATACTTGTATGACAGTCAATTGGTTGATAGTTTAACCTGAACACATTAATAAACACCATTTTAATTTAAGACATTGACAATACAAATAAAACATTAATGCATAAAAGTGAGTTCTATACAATAAAACTTATGCTCATTACACTAAATTTTAGAGATTGCCTGCAACAGTTGATGAAATCATTTGTTTATATTTCTATAATGACATATGTCAGTGATATTGGACTAGAATATTTAGATCATCTACAATTAAAATTGCATATCTCATTTATCCTACAGATCTTAATTTAAAAATCAATGGTATAAATGTAGTTACCAGTCACTCTGTCAAGTGTCCAGGAAAAAATAATACTGAAAATTTATAAACAAGATGGAAAGAGAAGGATATATCTATATATTGCTTTTCATTTTCTTTTAAATGAGATCCAAGATGATAGAGAGAGAGATGCAAAGCACACCTTTTCCACAAGCAAAAAAAAAAAAAAAAATAGTGATTCAGCTTGAAAACCAGAAAAAAATCTCAGAGTGGAAAACAATAAGAACTAGAATGTTTGTAGAGTACATTTTCAGGGTCAAAATTATATCCAAAAATTATAAGTATTAGTTTTTTGCAAGTGATTCCTGACTCAGCAAAATAGAATAACTAACTCATTTCTAAGGAGTCATATTTTATATTCAGATTTACATTCACTATGGAGAGCAAATATATTTTAAGCCATCTGCCACGTTCTCTTCTTTTGGCCTCAGTGGTTCTTGGTATCACAAAATAAAATCTATTCACACACATACATGTGTGCTCATGCATGTGCTCACTCACACATAAACACAAAGCAATAAATTATAAATTTTGTTATTTTCTAAACGTAAGACTGATAAAATCTGAAATTAATTGTGGACTAATAGATCTACAACTAAAATTGCTACCTATATTGATAGAATCACACAAAGTAATAAAGATTAGTATAATAAAAATCTTGTGCTGATATGAAGAGTTTAGATACAGTATCTATAACTTCAGTGTAGATTAGATACATATCTGTGTAAATAATATATTCTACAATTTGGAATATGATTACTTGCAAAATATTTATATTTCTCATATCATCTAAGGATCTTCCTTTCATGAAAGGAATGGATCTATATCCCATTCTAAACCCATATTGAGGATTCTGAGTGTGTGGGTCTTTTCAGCTATAGTCAATGAAATGAACAAAGTCTTTAGAACTTCTGAAAATAGATTTTGAGCTACATCTCTAGAAAATTTTAATAAAAAATGCATGTAGCAGGCAGAGCCTTAACGTATTTAAATTCTTCATTATTCAATGGCTAATTACTCATTTTGTGGTGACCCAGGTCTGTAGCTTCTCTTCTATTTTCCCTCTGGCTGTCTGCCTTTGGCCATTTCACAGTTCATTAGCACCTTTAACATCTGATGGGCAGGAGAAGAATATAGGTATGGCTCAAATCAGTCAATTTTACAGTTTTGCATTACTGGGACTACAGATTTGGTGAGATTCGCAATTGAACCTAACACATAAAATGGAATTACAGAGATATTTCTGAATTTCAAATAATTATTTTCCACTCAAAAGTCGATTACACTGAGATAATATAACTAAGCATTTTTTAAGAATTAGTTTTTTGGTAGAAATTTCCTAAAGAGCTTCTGCACAGCAAAAGAAACTACCATCAGAGTGAACAGGCAACCTACAGAATGGGAGAAAATTTTTGCAACCTACTCATCTGACAAAGGGCTAATATCCAGAATCTACAATGAACTCAATCATATTTACAAGAAAAAAACAAACAACCCCATCAAAAAGTGGGCAAAGGACATGAACAGACACTTCTCAAAAGAAGACATTTATGCAGCCAAAAAACACATGAAGAAATGCTCATCATCACTGGCCATCAGAGAAATGCAAATCAAAACCATAGTGAGATACCATCTCACACCAGTTAGAATGGCCATCATTAAAAAATCAGGAAACAACAGGTGCTGGAGAGGATGTGGAGAAATAGGAACACTTTTACACTGTTGGTGGGACTGTAAACTAGTTCAACCATTGTGGAAGTCAGTGTGGCGATTCCTCAGGGATCTAGAACTAGAAATACCATTTGACCCAGCCATCCCATTACTGGGTATATACCCAAAGGACTATAAATCATGCTGCTATAAAGACACATGCACACGTATGTTTATTGCGGCACTATTCACAATAGCAAAGAGTTGGAACCAACCCAAATGTCCAACAACGATAGACTGGATTAAGAAAATGTGGCACATATACACCATGGAATACTATGCAGCCATAAAAAAGGATGAGTTCATATCCTTTGTAGGGACATGGATGAAACTGGAAAACATCATTCTCAGTAAACTATCGCAAGGACAGAAAACCAAACACCGCATGTTCTCACTCATAGGTGGGAATTGAACAATGAGAACTCATGGACACAGGAAGGGGAACATCACACTCCGGGGACTGTTGTGGGGTTGGGGGAGTGGGGAGGGACAGCATTAGGAGATATACCTAATGGTAAATGACGAGTTAATGGGTGCAGGAAATCAACGTGGCACATGGATACATATGTAACAAACCTGCACATTGTGCACATGTACCCTAAAACCTAAAGTATAATAAAAAAAAAAAAGAAATTTCCTCTGTTCTCTCTTATATAATTACCAAGGGTTCAGTAGTTCACTGTATAACGTAGAGATATGACAGACATAGAATGTGGCTGGATTAAAACTATGGAAAGAACACATTGCATTAAATTTAATGTTGACTGCACATCACCAATAATCCCTTATCTTCTTAATGGCTTTCTCTCAAAGTAAATGAATAATCTAATAAACAAATGTAATACTTATATAAAAATACTGTGCAGTATAAGTGTATATGTCATTGTTATCATATTTTGTCTAAGATTCATATTTTTTCATGTATCTATTGTGATTTAAAATGAATGGATACACAGTTTTGGTATAGTTTCTTTAGAAAAATCTATTGAGAAATATTTATGTATTAAAATTAAGAAAACAGATATATAAAAAGAACAAGTGACTTCACTCATTTAAGCTCCATTTCCAAAAAATTTAATGTGAGATTTAAATGAGAAAATATATATTATGCATTGATTTAATGCCTGGAGCTTAGGAAATGATCAACAAATAGCATCATATATTATTAAGCTTATATAAGTACATATGTATTTATATAATTGTTGTCTTTGTTTATGGTTTCAGGGTAAGAAATCCTGACTTCAGTGCTACTTTTACTGTTGGCATGCATGTCTCTCTAACAATCTCCCAAGGGGTGTCTTCCATTTATAGCATGTACAAGCCTCACCCATGCACTACAGAATGGGTAAACATCTACATTAAAAAGGCAAAAGTTAATAACTGAGTTCTAGTTTTACTGTATTTTAATATACTGTGTGACTCTGAGTAAGACATTTGACTTTTCAGACCTCCAAAACTTGATTTATATAATGGCCAAGGCTGAACCTATATCATCATTTGCTGTATCCACTGCTCAAACATTTTGCTACCAACTTATCTCTGATCTTACTGGACCAGTTTTTACCCATCAGAGTGTCTCACATTCCATAATGGTGTAATTCAAATTAGATGTTTTCTTACTTTGCATTGCAGTAACCTTCTTTAATCTGTCTAAGTTTGGGGAGTTTTGGTGCCTTATCCCCTTACTATGGTATTAGTTTATAAAATTTTGTAAAATGGGACCACGCTTACTTTAAGACATGGTAAGATAGTTACCCCTCTGTTACTTACTTATCCTATTTTATCTCCCTTGAAAGTGTCTTTCTCTAGTCCAGTTTTTGTATCTCACTTTCTTGTCTTTATAAATAGACATTATCTCATATCCTTACTTTTCCCCATTTTTGGTATACAAGCAAATTTTATTTACAGGAAAGCAAAAATGATGTCCTATTTTGCACTTCTGGAGTACTCTCCTTTTTTTTTTTTTTGTATTCAGGAACTCCTTACAGAGTCAAGGACATAGTGGGGTCTCAGGAAATAGTAGTCGAATTGGTTGGGTGAGAAAGACTACGTGATCTGAGTTGAACCATATGAGAAAGTACTGAACACCAAAGTACCTTGATGGATTATTGGATGATTGGAAAGAAAAGAACACGTGAAAGAGGGGGAGACTGAAAGAAAGTAAGTGAGCATTATCGGGGGAAAGAGCAAAATGATCCACATTAAAAAATGAGAGGCTCTCTGAAAGAAGGGCAGTCTCTCCCAGAGAGTGATGTAGCATCAGATAATCCATGTACCTTCTTTTAGTTCCTGTTTTTAAAATAAAGCACCTTTCTCTAGTCTATTATTTTATTTTAAACTTATTTGATTAATCCATGCTATGTGCAATAAATGATAATAAATGTTTGAATAAAAAGTTTTTAGAAAAACAAGAAAGGCCAGTTGGATTAATTTTTTTGTATGTGACTTTATTGTCATCACTTTTCAAGAGGGGAATATTAAATTAAATAAGATTTTTGTAAAAAATGCACTTTTGTTAAAAAAGGAAGCAAACTGCTGAGCACAGGTAAATGTCACCACAGAACAGAGATATTCGTGTAAGAAATTTTTCCTAATTATAAAAAGAGAGTACATGCACACATATACATACATATGTGTGTGTATATATATGCTCTAAAGTATAAACTCATACTTTAAAACATACCCGCACACACACACACGCACACACACACACACACACACACAGAGAGGGAGAGAGAGAGAGCGAGAGAGAGAAGTCTGAAACTCCTATCTCAGGTACATATTATTATTACAGAAAAATAAATCAGTAAAATTACTAGGCTAAATTTTCTATTTCAATGAAATAGCAAATTTGAAGCATTTTCACAGTAACCGTGTATGTTGACAATAAGTAATAGAAGAAAATGAGAAGCGTTTTCTTACTGAACACATTGTACCTTTGGTTTCTGTATTTTAAATAAAATAATTCTCTTCTTATGTTAGATGTTAATTATGACCTTTGACTTTAGATAGTAATGTATAATGACTACTAGGCTTCACAATATCTCTGCTTCTAATTTATCTAAATATTTTGAGCCTGCATTTTTATATTTTCAAGACTTAACATGAAATTAACACATCTGATTTTTGAGTAATATATGATGCTAAATCCTTTGTTACTAAAATCTTATTATATAAATATGAACAAAAACGTAAACAGAAACAAAGAGAAGCATCACTCTACAAACAACTATACTTGACAGGTGTTTGCTTGTGTTTTGTTGTTATTGATAAGCTTTTAAGAGCAATTTTTGGGTAAAATTGTATACTCTTCTACTTTCAGTCCCATTTCCAACATTACAAAAAATTGTTTGGGCTCCAGAGGGCAGACATAGGACCAGCTAGTGGAAATTACAGGAAGGCAGACACAAGTTAAGAAAAAAACTCCCAAATATTTGGATCAATCTGTATATGGAATGAGTTATCTGATGAGTTAACGAGCAACTGAATTAAGTGATCTCAAAGTTTCTTCATCTCTAAGAATTAATGATTGGTCTAGGAGCCAAGATGGCCGAATAGGAACAGCTCCGGTCTCCAGCTGCCAGCCCGAGCGACACAGAAGACGGGTGATTTCTGCATTTCTGCTTGAGGAACCGGTTTCATCTCACTAGGGAGTGCCAAACAAACAGTGGGTGCAGGACAGTCGGTGAAGCGCACTGTGCGCGAGCCTAAGCAGGGCGAGGCATTGCCTCACTCGGGAAGCGCAAGGGGTCAGGGAGTTCCCTTTCCTAGTCAAAGAAAGGGGTAACAGACGGCACCTGGAAAATCAGGTCAGTCCCATCCTAATACTGCGCTTTTCCAACGGGCCTGGAAAACGGCACACCAGGAGATTGTGTCCCACACCTGGCTTGGAGGGTCCTATGCCCACGGAGTCTCACTGATTCCTAGGACAGCAGTCTGAGATCAAGCTGCAAGGTGGCAGTGAGGCTTGGGGAGGGGTGCCCGCCATTGCCCAGGCTTGCTTAGGTAAACAAAGCAGCCAGGAAGCTCGAACTGGGTGGAGCCCACCACAGCTCAAGGAGGCCTGCCTGCCTCTGTAGGCTCCACCTCTGGGGGCAGGGCACAGACAAACAAAAACTGAGCAGGAACCTCCACAGACTTAAATGTCCCTGTCTGACTGACAGCTTTGAAGAGAGTAGTGGTTCTCCCAGCACGCAGCTGGAGATCTGAGAACGGACAGACTGCCTCCTAAAGTGGGTCCCTCACCCCTGAGCAGCCTAACTGGGAGGCACCCCCCCAGTAGGGACAGACTGACACCTCATTTGGCCGGGTACTCCTCTGAGACAAAACTTCCAGAGGAACTATCAGACAGCTGAATTTGTGGTCTCACGAAAATCCGCTGTTCTGCAGCCACCGCTGCTGACACCCAGCCAAACAGGGTCTGGAGTGGACCCCTAGTAAACTCCAACAGACCTGCAGCTGAGGGTCCTGTCTGGTAGAAGGAAAACTAACAAACAGAAAGGACATCCACACCAAAAACCCATCTGTACATCACCATCATCAAAGACCAAAAGTAGATAAAACCACAAAGATGGGGAAAAAACAGAGCAGAAAAACTGGAAACTCTAAAAAGCAGAGCACCTCTCCTCCTCCAAAGGAACGCAGTTCGTCACCAGCAACGGAACAGAGCTGGATGGAGGATGACTTTGACGAGTTGAGAGAAGAAGGCTTCAGACGATCAAACTACTCTGAGCTACGAGAGGAAATTCAAAACAATAGCAAAGAAGTTAAAAACTTTGAAAAAAAATTAGAAGAATGGATAACTAGAATAACCAATGGAGAGAAGGGCTTAAAGGAGCTGATGGAGCTGAAAGCCAAGTTTCGAGAACTACGCGAAGATTGCAGAAGCCTCAGTAGCAGATGCGATCAACTGGAAGAAAGGGTATCGTTGATGGAAGATGAAATGAATGAAATGAACAGAGAAGGGAAGTTTAGAGAAAAAAGAATAAAAAGAAACGAACAAAGCCTCCAAGAAATTTGGGACTATGTGAAAAGACCAAACCTACGTCTGATTGGTGTACCTGAAAATGATGGGGAGAATGGAACCAAGTTGGAAAACACTCTGCAAGATATTATCCAGGAGAACTTCCCCAATCTAGCAAGGCAGGCCAGCATTCAGATTCAGGAAATACAGAGAACGCCACAAAGATACTCCTCGAGAAGGGCAACTCCAAGACACATAATTGTCAGATTCACCAAAGTTGAAATGAAGGAAAAAATGTTAAGGGCAGCCAGAGAGAAAGGTCGGGTTACCCACAAAGGGAAGCCCATCAGACTAACAACTGATCTCTCGGCAGAAACTCTACAAGCCAGAAGAGAGTGGGGGCAGATATTCAACATTCTTAAAGAAAAGAATTTTCAACCCAGAATTTCATATCCAGCCAAACTAAGCTTCATAAGTGAAGGAGAAATAAAATACTTTACAGACAAGCAAATGCTGAGTGATTTTGTCACCACCAGGCCTGCCCTAAAAGAGCTCCTGAAGGAAGCACTAAACATGGAAAGGAACAACCGGTACCAGCCACTGCAAAAACATGCCAAATTGTAAAGACCATCGAGGCTAGGAAGAAACTGCATCAACTAACGAGCAAAATAACCAACTAACATCATAATGACAGGATCAGATTCACACATAACAATATTAACGTTAAATGTAAATGGGCTAAATGCTCCAATTAAAAGACACAGACTGGCAAACTGGATAAGGAGTCAGGACCCATCAGTGTGCTGTATTCAGGAAACCCATCTCACATGCAGAGACACACATAGACTCAAAATAAAGGGATGGAAGAAGATCTATCAAGCAACTGGAAAACAAAAAAAGGCAGGGGTTGCAATCCTAGTCTCTGATAAAATAGACTTTAAACCAACAAAGATCAAAAGAGACAAAGAAGGCCATTACATAATGGTAAAGGGATCAATTCAACAAGAAGAGCTAATTATCCTAAATATATATGCACCCAACACAGGAGCACCCAGATTCATAAAGAAAGTCCTGAGTGACCTACAAAGGGACTTAAACTCCCATACAATAATAATGGGAGATTTTAACACCCCACTGTCAACATTAGACAGATCAAAGAGACAGAAAGTTAACAAGGATATCCAGGAATTGAACTCAGCTCTACATAAAATGGACCTAATAGACATCTACAGAACTCTCCACCCCAAATCAACAGAATGTACATTTTTTTCAGCACCACACCACACCTATTCAAAATTGACCACATAGTTGGAAGTAAAGCTCTCCTCAGCAAATGTAAAAGAACAGAAATTATAACAAACTGTCTCTCAGACCACAGTGCAATCAAACTAGAACTCAGGATTAAGAAACTCACTCAAAATCGCTCAACTACATGGAAACTGAACAACCTGCTCCTGAATGACTATTGGGTACATAATGAAATGAAGGCAGAAATAAAGATGTTCTTTGAAACCAACGAGAACAAAGACACAACATACCAGAATCTCTGGGACATGTTCAAAGCAGTGTGTAGAGGGAAATTTATAGCACTAAATGCCCACAAGAGAAAGCAGGAAAGATCCAAAATTGACACCCTAACATCACAATTAAAAGAACTAGAGAAGCAAGAGCAAACACATTCAAAAGCTAGCAGAAGGCTAGAAATAACTAAAATCAGAGCAGAACTGAAGGAAATAGAGACACAAAAAACCCTTCAAAAAATTAATGAATCCAGGAGCTGGTTTTTTGAAAAGATCAACAAAATTGATAGACCGCTAGCAAGACTAATAAAGAAGAAAAGAGAGAAGAATCAAATAGATGCAATAAAAAATGAAAAAGGGGATATCACCACCGATCCCACAGAAATACAATCTACCATCACAGAATACTACAAACACCTCTATGCAAATAAACTAGAAACTCTAGAAGAAATGGATAAATTCCTCGACAAATACACCCTCCCAAGACTAAATCAGGAAGAAGTTGAATCTCTGAAGAGACCAATAACAGGATCTGAAATTGTGGCAATAATCAATAGCTTACCAACCAAAAAGAGTCCAGGACCTGATGGATTCACAGCTGAATTCTACCAGAGGTACAGGAGGAACTGGTACCATTCCTTCTGAAACTATTCCAATCGATAGAAAAAGAGGGAATCTTCCCTAACACATTTTATGAAGCCAGCATCGTCCTGATACCAAAGCCTGGCAGAGACATAACCAAAAAAGAGAATTTCAGACCGATATCCTTGATGAACATTGATGCAAAAATCCTCAATAAAATACTGGCAAACCGAATCCAGCAGCACATCAAAAAGCTTATCCACCATAATCAAGTGGGCTTCATTCCTGGGATGCAAGGCTGGTTCAACATATGCAAATCAATAAATGTAATCCAGCATATAAACAGAACCAAAGACAAAAACCACATGATTATCTCAATAGATGCAGAAAAGGCCTTTGACAAAATTCAACAACCCTTCATGCTAAAAACTCTCAATAAACTAGGTATTGATGGGACGTATCTCAAAATAATAAGAGCTATCTACGACAAACCCACAGCCAATATCATACTGAATGGGCAAAAACTGGAAGCATTCCCTCTGAAAACTGGCACAAGACAGGGATGCCCTCTCTCACCGCTCCTATTCAACATAGTGCTGGAAGTTCTGGCCAGAGCAATCAGGCAGCAGAAGGAAATAAAGAGTATTCAATTAGGAAAAGAGGAAGTCAAATTGTCCCTGTTTGCAGATGACATGATTGTATATCTAGAAAACCCCATTGTCTCAGCCCAAAATCTCCTTAAGCTGATTAGCAACTTCAGCAGTCTCAGGATACAAAATCAATGTACAAAAATCACAAGCATTCTTGTACACCAATAACAGACAAACAGAGAGCCAAATCATGAGTGAACTCCCATTCACAATTGCTTCAAAGAGAATAAAATACCTAGGAATCCAACTTACAAGGGATGTGAAGAACCTCTTCAAGGAGAACTACAAACCACTGCTCAATGAAATAAAAGAGGATACAAACAAATGGAAGAACATTCCATGCTCATGGGTTGGAAGAATCAATATCGTGAAAATGACCATACTGCCCAAGGTAATTTATAGATTCAATGCCATCTCCATCAAGCTACCAATGACTTTCTTCAAAGAATTGGAAAAAAACTACTTTAAAGTTCATATGGAACCAAAAAAGAGCCCGCATCGCCAAGTCAATCCTAAGCCAAAAGAACAAAGCTGGAGGCATCACGCTACCTGACTTTAAACTATACTTCAAGGCTACAGTAACCAAAACAGCATGGTACTGGTACCACAACAGAGACATAGATCAATGGAACGGAACAGAGCCCTCAGAAATGATGCCGCACATCTACAACTATCTGATCTTTGACAAACCTGACAAAAAAAAGAAATGGGGAAAGGATTCCCTATTTAATAAATGGTGCTGGGAAAACTGGCTAGCCATATGTAGAAAGCTGAAACTGGATCCCTTCCTTACACCTTATACAAAAATTAATTCAAGATGGATTAAAGACTTAAATATTAGACGTAAAACCATTAAAATCCTACAAGAAAACCTAGGCAATACCATTCAGGACATAGGCGTGGGCAAGGACTTCATGTCTAAAACACCAAAAGCAATGGCAACAAAAGCTAAAATTGACAAATGGGATCTAATTAAACTAAAGAGCTTCTGCACAGCAAAAGAAACTACCATCAGAGTGAACAGGCAACCTACAGAATGGGAGAAAATTTTTGCAACCTACTCATCTGACAAAGGGCTAATATCCAGAATCTACAATGAACTCAAACAAATTTACAAGAAAAAACAAACAACCCCATCAAAAAGTGGGTGAAGGACATGAACAGACACTTCTCAAAAGAAGACATTTATGCAGCCAAAAAACACATGAAGAAATGCTCATCATCACTGGCCATCAGATACATGCAAATCAAAACCACAGTGAGATACCATCTCACACCAGTTAGAATGGCCATCATTAAAAAATCAGGAAACAACAGGTGCTGGAGAGGATGTGGAGAAATAGGAACACTTCTACACTGTTGGTGGAACTGTAAACTAGTTCAACAATTGTGGAATTCAGTGTGGCGATTTCTCAGGGATCTAGAACTAGAAATACCATTTGACCCAGCCATCCCATTACTGGGTATATACCCAAAGGACTATAAATCATGCTGCTATAAAGACACATGCACACGTATGTTTATTGTGGCACTATTCACAATAGCAAAGAGTTGGAACCAACCCAAATGTCCAACAACAATAGACTGGATTAAGAAAATGTGGCACATAGACACCATGGAATACTATGCAGCCATAAAAAATGATGAGTTCATGTCCTTTATAGGGACATGGATGAAACGGGAAACCATCATTCTCAGTAAACTATCGCAAGGACAGAAAACCAAACACCGCATGTTCTCACTCATAGGTGGGAATTGAACAATGAGAACTCATGGACACAGGAAGGGGAACATCACACTCCGGGGACTGTTGTCGGGTACGGGGAGTGGGGAGGGACAGCATTAGGAGATACAGCTAATGCTAAATGACGAGTTAATGGGTGCAGGAAATCAACATGGCACATGGATACATATGTAACAAACCTGCACATTGTGCACATGTACCCTAAAACCTAAAGTATATAAAAAAAAAAGGTTTGTATTATTTCAATTAAAATAGTATTTTAGAATTACCATATGGCCCAACAATCCAATCCTATGTGTATACCCAAGAGAATCAAAAACATATGTTCACAGCAAAATGTACGTGAATGTTCATATCAACATTATTCATAATAGCCAAAAATTAGAAACAACAGAAAATGCTATCAACTGATGAAAGGATAAATATAATTTATTTTATTCATGCAATGAAATTTTATGCAACATAAAAAGGAACAAAGTACTGATATACCATATGGTGCAACATGGATGAACCTTGAAAATATCATGCTTAATGAAAGAAGCCAAATCACATATTATGTGATTTTATTTACATGAAATATCCAGAATAGGCAAATACATAGAGGAAGAAAATAAATTTGTTGCCAGAGAATGCAGGAAGGGAATGGAGAGTGGCTGATAATGAGTGAGGGGTTTCTTTGTAGGGTGACAAAAAAAAATTCCTTCAGCTAGAGGTGATGATTGTACAACATTGTGAATATACTGAAACCATAAATTGTACATTTTTAAATGGTGAATTTTATGGGAAGTGACTTATATATTAACTAAAAGATCTAAAAACGGTAATACTGGGGTTTGGTTTTATTTTTTAATTTGACTGTATTTTGGAGTAAAGTTTGCAATATTTTCCAACTTTGGAGGTTTCTCAAACTTAGGAGATAAATTTGTGTCACTTATAACATTATCAATTCTTTGCAACTATTGCTTGAGTAGTCTTTATTATGGCTTTCACGCAAGTGCTCATGGTTTTTCCCCTAAGTTGACTTTTTTTTTTTTTTTTGAGACAGAGTTTCACTCTTGTTGCCCAGGCTGGAGTGCAGTGGAGCAATCTCGGCTTATGACAACCTCTGCCTCCCAGGTTCAAGCGATTCTCCTGCCTCAGCCTCCCAAGTAGCTGGGACTACAGGGGCAAGCCACCACAAC
Organism: Symphalangus syndactylus; assembly: GCF_028878055.3. NCBI lineage: Eukaryota > Metazoa > Chordata > Mammalia > Primates > Hylobatidae > Symphalangus > Symphalangus syndactylus. The sequence continues at coordinate 79,728,938 of NC_072433.2, forward strand.
CAGCTAATTTTTGTATTTTTAGTAGAGACGGGGTTTCACCATGGTGGCCAGGATGGTCTCGATCTCCTGACCTCATGATCCCCTACCTCGGCCTCCCAAAGTGCTGGGATTACAGGCATAAGCCACTGCACCTGTCCCCCTAAGTTGACTTTCCAACAGTAGCAAAAGATGTTGATCATGATCATCTCATATGCCTACTCCAGAAAATGTGAAAATATTAAACATTATCTGAATTTACAAGTGAAAAATGTAAATTACTGGAATGTTTGTTGTACCAAGAAAAGAAAATACAATAAAAGATTTTTACAAGTACAGATTTGGGAACACAGAAATTAGGTGAAGTTACAATAAAAATGTTCCTTCCTAAGTTTATTATCTTACTATTGATCATATTTTTATTTTGTAGAAAAGTAAGCATATTTAATTGCAGAAGTCTAACATGACAGTTTCCAAAATTATACAAATTTATCCTTAGATCCCATTACGAATGGGGTACCAATAAAATGTAATGAAGTAAGTCCACATCACAATCTGATAAATTACTTCCTGTACAATTTTTCATAATATTTCACCTAATAATACCTATTCACAGGCATCCTGGATTTCAAAGGACATTAGTATACTGTAAAGTGACAAAACATTCAAAAGAGGGAAATTGTAAAAGACCTACGTTTTTAACTTAAAGCTAGTAATTAAATAGTAGGATAATATAAAATAATATAACCCAAGATAGAGTATAAGTGTCAGTTTGAAATTCCATTTTCTTAAAAATTATTCATCGATAGCATTAGGAGATATACCTAATGTAAATGACGAGTTAATGGGTGCAGCACAACAACATGGCATGTGTATACATATGTAACAAACCTGCACATTGTGCACATGTACCCTAGAACTTAAAGTATAATAAAATATATATATTAAAAAAGTATTCATCTTTTCATAGGAATATCTAAACGCCTAAAGAATTTCCACAAGTTTCTGTTTTCTAGGCAAAAAGTATCTTTCCCATTCCTGTGCAAATCTTGCCTACCAACCAGGTTTGTCTTTTAGCAGGAGTCTAAAAACTCAAACATATCTAAAAGCCATGACACAGAAGGCCTGGAGACTGCATGGAATGATGAGGACTGCAGTGAACTCTGAAGCGCATACCCATGTGAAACGAACAAGTGCTATTCGGAAGAAGCAGATTGTGTTAATGTGGGTATCCAATCCTAGAATCATGAAATTATATTTTTAAGAGAAAAATGACAATGTGCATTTTCATGTTTCATCATTGAAACACTTTATTAAAACACTAAACATGGCCACAAAGCTTTATGGATAAAACAGACACTATCTAGATATTTTGCATGAATCAAAAAAAAAAAAAAAGAAAAGAAAAAGGAGTAAGGAGTTGGGACCATATGAATCATTATAAAAAAAGGAGAAAGTAAAATGATTAAGTAAAAAGGAAAAAGTGGCAAAAATTTATGGTGTAAAACTGAGAAAATATCTCTGCAATATATGTGCCTACTGTTTTTAAATAAAACTTAAGTTTTGTATTAGATAATTTTTAACAATTATAATTGTTATAGTATTTCAAAGGATATTTTAAATGGTTTGCTATTAAACTTGATTATTTAAACACTAGGAAAAAAAAACTTAATATTCTTTTGTACGTTACAAGTCTGAAGGTGATTTTAATACCCCATATCTTTACGTTTGAGCCAGCAGCCAGCAGTTGAAATTGACATGTGAGAGTTCTTCTAAGTCCCAGATGCTAGCTGCCAACTGCCTTTTTGTTCTTGTTTCCTTGGAAACGGAGGTTGGTTTCATGAAAACAAGGTAAGTACAACTTTTACAGCAGAGAAGTGGAACGCTCCTTTGTCAATTTCAGCTTGCTGGCTGAGACCTGTAAGTACAGCCTTCCAGAATAGATTGAAGTTGGAAGCCAGTTGAGGCACATCAGAGTTTATGGCAAAACAGCAGTACATATGTTCTTCCTATTTAAATTTAATGTGGGAAAATGATCCATAAAAGATTAAAGTGATCAAAATTAACACAACAAAACTTTATCAAGTCAAAAACACTTGGAGCCTAAAGTGAAAAACATGACATAGCACATTTAATAATGAGATGCTTTTAAGTCTTCAATAATCTCAAATATACTCTTACTGAGCAATTATCTGGGTCAGTTGTTCTCATATATGACATACTTCTCAGTGGCAAGAATGGCTCACCTTGCATGACTTTGGCGAGAGATAAGGAAAAAAAAGAAGTGAAATGAGACATTCTCCCCCAGCAATGTTTTGCAAAAGTTCTTCAGGTGATTCTGATTGGTCTCAATTCCTCTTCTTTTAAAAAAATCACTGACCTGATCTAATCAGCTAATTTTAGGGAAAAGGACACCAAGGCACAGAAAGACAAAGTTAGTCATAGCAAACTTGAAGTCCAGCTAATGGTGAGTCAGGCAGAGAATCTAGCTCTGTTTCTGCTTCAAACATTTTCCTTTTTATACAATGGTACAGACGGTTCCCCTTGTAATTATTTCAAAATTCACTTGGTCATGTAATTTTTCTTTAGTATCATCAACTGAATGTAAAGAAGTGTAATCATGGTATATATAATACCATATATACCATATGTATCATAAGGTAATGATACATATAATTATGTATCATAAGATACAAGGATTTCAACAGTTATTCTGAATTTCAACAGCCACCTTTTTTTTTTAACACCATAGTTAATTTGTCCTGCTATATACATAATGAGCTGGAAAATATAGCAAAATTAGAAGAGGGCACACCTTATTTTTTAAGTTTTAACTCAATCAGTGGTGGTAATTTTACTTAACTTCAGTTTCATCAACAGAATTTATTTAGGAAAAAAATTCACCTTCTAAGAGTTGAACCATATTGTGTGAAGAGTCTTTGTATCCCTGAAGTGAATTGCTGGCCAAAACAAAGGCTGTAAAAGCCCATGGCTACATCTGTTACCTGTTTAGGTGTCTTTAAAACATATTTACATTTAAAAAATTGAAATTCCCTTTCCTCTCTTGGCCGTCACTTCGTAAATTGTCAGTATGGTCTGATCTTTTAAGAAAAACTGTCTCTTTAAAATCATGATAAAACACAGAACTTAAAAAGCTAATTTCTATTTCAGTGAATCAAAGAACAGCGATTAAACACAAGGTTCCTTCAATGATGTTCTATCACAGCCTTCATGTTTCCCATCACACTACATATGGTCCAATTGTTTACAGATTACAAAAAAATCCCTGCTCAGATGTTAAAACAAGATGTTTTCTTCACTTTCAAATGGCAGGCTGACTGCCAATTTTTACAATTAGTTATTCTGTGCAAAGAAAAAAAAAGAAGTTTAATTATCACAATTTCTCATGTTTGGACATTACTCTGTGATGGGCGATCAACCTGAGAACTGACAGAAATGAACTCTGGTTCATGACATTGGTGGAAGGCTCTTGGGAGGACAGCTTTTTGTAAGAGAGAAAATAGCAAAATAGAAAGGGGAAAGAATCTTCGCCAGAAATAGGTATCGAAACATCAAGGCAAACCCGCCACCTGCCAGTGATGCTGTTTCCCTATGGCACCGTCTGGCAGGCAGAATTTCACAGTGTTAAACAATAGTGCTGTGTACACCATGAGTGCACCTATCAATGGGTCACTGACTCTCTAAAAAGACTTGCTGATGGAGGTAGAGTGATTATAGGAGAGCAACAAACTGGTGGTAGAAAGCCTCCTGTTCGGATGCTGGATCCCTGGTATTGCATGCGCTCAAAATTGGCATCCTCATTTTTTAAAGGAATTATTTGTATCTGCATTAAATTATGATAGAATTGTTAACAGAAAGTTGAAGAAAATAGATTAATGAACTTTATACATAGAATTCCATGCTACACACACACACACATCAGTATCCACATCCCCTCAAGCCTCAAACATGCAAGCCCCCAAGCTGTGCATATAATAGTCGATTTAAAAACTGCTATTGGATAAATAGTACATCCAGAATAATAACCAGTGACCACAAGATAGAGTATCATTGCTGGTGGAGTTAAATCATTTTACTTCATTTTGATTGCCTTTTAGTAAGAGTTATATATTAAGAATCAGAGATTTAAGAATTATTTGGGATAGTGATAATAAATATTTATTTGAGGATGAGTTGGGCTAATGCAGTGCCCAGCAGAGCTTTTTTTTTCTTTTTTCATCCTATCTTTTTTTGTAGGTGGAAGTAACTGGATGCCAGTTTTCTGAGATTTGCCCAAACATGGATGACTTGCATGTTATGAAAGGATTTTGCCATGTCAAACGTTTTCATTTCGTTTATTAGTTAAGACATATAATTCAAAACTGTTTGGCTACCTCTAGGAGTATATATTTCATTAAGATTATGTAAAAACCATTAATACTTTCACAATTGAAAACATAAGTATGTGCCTATTTGGGGAGGAAGGGGCATTCAAATGACAATTAACAGTAACAGAGTAACAGAAACTGAAATCTCTGGCCTACCTCTAGATCCATTCCCAAGAATAGCATTGTTAGGCTCGCCCCAATTCTATTTAGAATGTAGTGCTATTCATCTATATCCTGATATAATCATTGTTAAAACAATTAATTTTGCTCTCATTAGGAAAAAATAAAGAATATACCTAAAACCTATCTCTTTTCCTCTTGTACATTGAAATTTTGTTATAATTTTCCATTCTGCTAATGTTTCTCATTTTAAAGCATTCGAATTGATGTTAATTGCTTAAGGAATGCAGTAATATTTCCTCCTGATAAAAATCTAAAATGTTACAAATAAGGCTGTTACCCCATTGATTCTTATTTTGATCTACACAAATAATTGGATATTTGTAAGGCTATGATACAATAATCACAAATATGTGATACAATAATCACTTTGGCCTGCCAAAGTGCTGGGACTACAGGCATGAGCCACTGCGTCTGGCCAACATTTACTTTTAACATGTTACTGAAACTACTATTCAGGTTGAGTATGTACATAATGGAAGCTGACTCAAAATTTAACTGCTCCTATAAGAAAAAAACTATGCATTTTCATATTATTGTCCATCCATTCATTTATTCATTCATTAAATTGTCTATTTATTAATGCAGAGCCAGATATTATGAATACTCAGATGATTAAGAACCATATATTACTCTCAAGAATACACTGTGAAGTGAAAAGATCAATGGTCAGTCACAAACATCGATTTCCAAGCAAATATTAAGTCATCAGATCAATAGTAGCCAATAATAGGACCAAGCCTCCTTCCCTTTGGACTCCTATCCAGCTGTTGCCTCTGTCAGCAATGGGGCTTCCTAATTTCTTTGGCATACAAGATTTTCTACTGTTTTCTTTACATTTCTAAGGCCTCTGCCACCACTTTTTAACATCTAGTTTATTAATTGTCACTACTTAAGTTAATCTTTGTTCTAAGAAACATATTTTCTCAAAAAGATCTAGAAAGAGATAAGTTTCATTAATGGAGACGTTTTCAAATTAAAAAGTTGCTGAAAGAAGACATTTATGCAGCCAAAAAACACACGAAAAAATGCTCATCATCACTGGCCATCAGAGAAATGCAAATCAAAACCATAGTGAGATACCATCTCACACCAGTTAAAATGGCCATCATTAAAAAGTCAGGAAACAACAGGTGCTGGAGAGGATGTGGAGAAACAGGAACACTTTTACACTGTTGGTGGGACTGTAAACTAGTTCAACCATTGTGGAAGTCAGTGTGGCGATTCCTCAGGGATCTAGAACTAGAAATACCATTTGACCCAGCCATCCCATTACTGGGTATATACCCAAAGGACTATAAATCATGCTGCTATAAAGACACATGCACACGTATGTTTATTGCGGCACTATTCACAATAGCAAAGACTTGGAACCAACCCAAATGTCCAACAACGATAGACTGGATTAAGAAAATGTGGCACATATACACCATGGAGTACTATGCAGCCATAAAAAATGATGAGTTCATGTCCTTTGTAGGGACATGGATGAAACTGGAAAACATCATTCTCAGTAAACTATCACAAGGACAGAAAACCAAACACCGCATGTTCTCACTCATAGGTGGGAACTGAACAATGAGAACTCATGGACACAGGAAGGGGAACATCACACTCCGGGGACTGTTGTAGGGTGGGGGGAGTGGGGAGGGACAGCATTAGGAGATACACCTAATGCTAAATGATGAGTTAATGGGTGCAGCAAACCAACACAGCACATGGATACATATGTAACAAACCTGCACATTGTGCACATGTACCCTAAAACCTAAAGTATAATAAAAGAAAAATGTTGCTGGAAACCGTTTTCTATGCTTCTAAAAATAATTATTTTAAGAATAAGGTGGTATTCCAATAAAGGTCATAATTAACATAAACTTAATAAAATTTGACCTAGCAAGGGTTTACTTAATGTAAACTTCATTAGAAACCTCTTTTATTCTAAAATATTAAACCTAATCAACCCAAACAAAATTACTCAGCATGCTGAATCTGATACGGAATGTAGTTCTGTACAGTGTTTTCTTTAAATTTGAAGGGTCATACCAGACTATCAATCCATGACCAGCAATTACCCATTACAGAATCATCAATAATTTTAACTTTGAAAATAGTAGACAGAAAATAGGAGTTCATAATTATTTGCTGAATGAGTGAATGGGAGCTGGAACAGGACTCAGGCAACCTAGTATAATTACAACTAGTTTGTATTCCCTGGCCCTAGTTACCTCATCTGGAGAGTGAGATGCTTGGATACTGTTCGATTGTAACATATTTTATATGTATTAGGTTGGTGCAAAAGTAATTGCAATTTTTGGCCTTACTGTCATTGGCAAAAACCACAATTACTTTTGCACCAATCTAAATACTTTCTATATACTGGTGAAGACAGAAATTCAATGATTCAAAAATACGATAGGAATGTTTTTCCCTTCCAAGTACTTTCAGTTTAGAAAAATGGCCAAAATTTCTGTCTGTGATAGTTCTAATATTGAAAAAGTAAAGGTAATATAAACCATAATAAACAGCATATTTTATGTGATCATTTTGCTCATTTATTCCCCATAATATATGACTATTTCCTGTGTGACATGCACCCCACCAAATGCTTAGTATGTAATATAAAAATATAGACATACCTCATTTTATTGCACTTTATTTTATTACTTTGTATTATGTTTTTTACAAATTGAAGGTTTATAGAAATTCTGCATCCAGCAAGTCTATCAGTGCTCTTTTTCTAATAGCATGTCCTCACTTTGTGTCTCTGTGTCACATTTTGGTAATTCCCACAGTACTTCAAACTTTTTTATTATTAATATATCTGTTACCATTATCTGTCATCAGTGATCTTGCATGTTATTTTTGTAACTGTATTGTATTATAATTGCACTGGGGCACCTGAACTGTGCCCGCAGGACAAATAAGATGGCAAACTTAATCAATAAATGTTCCGTGTATTCTGACTGCTCCACCAACTGCACATTCCCATTTCTCTCCGTCTCCTTAGACCTCCCGATTAGCTGAGACACAATATTATGAAAATTGGGTTAATTAATAACCCTACAATAGCCTCTAAACATTCAAATAGAAGGAAGAATCTCATCTCTCTCACTTTAAAGCAAAAGCTATCAATGATTAAGCTTAGTGAGGAGGGCATATCAAAAGCCAAGATAGGCCGAAAGCTAGGTCCCTTGTGCCAAACAGCCAATTCATGAATGCAAAGGAAAAGTTGTTGAAGAAAACTAAAAGTGCTCCTCCAGCAAACACACAATGATAAGAAAGTGAAAAACTCCTATTGCTGATGTGGAGAAAGTTTGAATGGTCTAGATGGAAGGTCAAACAAGCCAGATTTCCTTAATCCAAAGCCTAATCCAGAATAAGACTCTAACTCTCTTCAATTCTATGAATGCTGAAAGAAAGAGATGAGGAAGCTGATGAAGAAAAATTTGAAGCTAGCAGAGGTTTGTTCATGAGGCTTAAAGAAAGAAGCCATCTCCAAAACACGAAAGTGCAAAGTGAAGAAGCAAGTGCTGATACAGAAATTGCAGCAACCTATCCAGAAGATCCAGCTAAGACCTTTGATGAATGTAGCTACATTAAACAATAGATTTTCTACGTAGACAAAACAGCCTTCAATTATAAGATAATGCCATCAAGAACTTTCACAGAAAAGAGAGGTCAATGGCTGGCCTCAAAGCTTCAAAAGACAGGCTGACTCTCTAATAGGTGATAGGGACTTGCCTCGTCTCATGAGACTTTGGAATGTGGACTTTTGAGTTAATGCTGAAATGAGTTAAGACTTGGGGGACTGTTGAGAAGGGATGATTGTATTTTGCAATATGAGAAGGACATGAGGTGTGGGAGGGGCCAGGGGTGAAATGATATGGTTTGGATTTGCGTCCCTGCCCAAATCTCATGTAGAATTGTAATCCCCAGTGTTGGAGAAGGGGCCTGGTGGGAGGTGATTGGATCATGGGGGAGGATTGCCCCCTTGCTGTTCTTGTGATATTGAGTGAGTTCTCAGGAGATCTGGTTGATTAAAAGTGTGTAGCCCCTCCCCCTGTGCTCTCTTCCTCCCGCTCCAGCCATGTAGGACGTGCTTGCTTTTCCCTCACCCTCAGCAGTGAAACTTCTAAGTTTCCTGAGGCCTCCCCAGCCATGCTTCATGTACAGCCTGTGGAACCATGCACCAATTAAACCTCTTGTCTTTATAAATTACCCAGCCTCAGGTAGTTCTTTATAGCAGTGCGAGAATGGACTAATACAATAATTCTATAACTACAGTTCTTTGTGAATTGGGATTTACCCTCTTCATTTTTTTTTAAACTAAAACAAATGCAGAAATAAATCAGAGACTTCTACTACCAGCCATGATTGAAAAACAGGAATGAGATTTACCCTCCTACCTTAAATAAGTAGAAATCTGAGCAAAATATATAAAACAGTGTTTTTCAGGCAATGGACAACAAACTGCTGACTGCAGAGATTCCTAAGAACACTGAAATTATTTCTAGTAGGAAATCTTTTGTTTCAAAGTTAAATCACTAAAATATCTAAAAACAGCTCATATTTCTTTTCCTAAATATAAATGTCACATGTAAAGCAAACAAAACTTACGGTATAGTGTTTAGTGGATAATATTTTCAAAATACCACATATTACTTTTTCTATTGCATATATTTTTGTGATTCTATTATGTGAGACTATGCCAAGCCAATCTAGTTGGCATTTAATTGCTCCTGGCTTATGTAAGTACTAGTAGAATGTTTACCTTTAAATTTTAACTGCGCAGATGTGCATATGTTTCAATTAAGGAATAAAGAATGGAAGAAAAATAGAGGACAGAGAAAAAGAGGATCACCGAAGAAAGCATATTTAGAAGAACATTAAATATATCCATAAATGTAGCCAAGTAAGCTTCATGGAGAGCTCTGAATTATCTTTGCAACACAATTAATTCATTAAAGATATTCAATAATTTTTCTATATACTTTTTTTCTTAAAGCTATAATAATCCTTAAGATGTTGAAGAAAAACTATACAAAAGAAATTCAACTCAAAGTAAAAGAATTTGAAAGTAGTTGGTGTAGTAGAAAGAGATTATGGAGAGAAGTAGTATGGAAAATTAGTAGGAAAGAAAAAGATGAACCCTCATTTTGGTCCTAGAAAGCAAGGATGTGGGGTTTAAAGTTTATTCTCTGAGTCAGTCATCTCCAAAAAATGAGTTATTTTCTATTTGCAAATGATGAACTATTGAGGAAGCAATCATAAAAACAAATTTTTAACATTTATTTTCCTAAATATAATAGTCATATGATAAACAAATAAAACATAGTATTAACTATACACACCCAGTAGCTACACATATATAATTTAGAGAGAATTATACATCTGGATGTATGTTTAATATATACATATTTTTTCCCAACTGGAATTGCATGATCAAAAATTCTCGAGATTGTAGTCCTAAGCAAAGAAGGAAGGGACAACTGAAACTTCTTGAGCAAAGGAATAGTAGGATCAAAGCAATGATTTAGGAACTCTTCCATTTTTTGTTTGTGGAGTTGTTCCCAGTTTCACTACTTTAGGGAATTAGAATGATTCAATCTTTAGAAGTTTCATCCTCTTTCACCACACCCAGGCTGTCACAGCCTTTCTTGCCTCTATTGGTGCAAAAGGAAGAGGCTGTACTGAGTGGTCATTTCGGGAAATTTTAAAGGGTAATAATTTGAAATGTTATTTTATAAGAACAAAATATGAAGAGCAGACATTTTCACCCTTTATGCAACATTGATATTCAGGCTCTCAGAACTGCAAAGGATAATCAGTCATTTGATTGTGGAATAAACTACCAAAATGCATTGTGTGCTTTATTCTAGGTAGGGGAGGAAGCTGGCAATGTTCTTTAGCTTCTGAGAATGCTATCTAAAGGCATGGCATGGAAGGAATTTACTCAGCTTTCTGTTTTGGAGGGGATTTCAACCTGCTTCGGTTGACTATAATCTGTAAACTACTCTCAGTATAACAGCAGTGTGTGTGTGTGTGTGTGTGTGCGTGCGTGTGCGTGTGTGTGTGTGTCTAAGTGAATTAAAGTTACTTTGCCAGAGTGAGGAGGGCCTGGTATTTAATCTTAACAATTAGCAAGCTTGAGAAAGTATTTAAATATCAAGAAATGACCATGCTAAACATGTAGTACATTTGCATCTTAATGCTGCTAAAAGAGAATGAACACAAAGACCATAAATCAAAGATATCCTTCATCTTTCAGATGCTGACTCCAGTTAAGACATAGGATTTTAAGAATACATGATGGAATTAAAAGCTAAAAAATGTATATTTCAGTTTATAAATATTTCTATTACTTGAAAAAATATGTAAGGCTGGGCATAGTGGCTCACGCCTGTAATCCCAGCACTTTAGAAGGCAAAGGCGGAAAGACTGTTTGAGCTCAGGAGTTGAAGACTAGCCTGGGCAACATAGGAGACCCCATCTCTAACAAAAAAATAATGATAATTACCTTGGTATGGTGGTGTACACCTGTGATCCTAGCCACTGAGAAAGCTGAGATGGGGGAATCACTTGAGCCCCAGAAGTCGAGGCTGCACTGAGCCATGATCATGCCACTGAAATCCAAACTGGGCAACAGATTGATACCCTGTCTTGAAAAAAAATTATTTTTTGAAGTTTCCTTTTAAAAATTAAGAATTTTAGACTTTGTATATAAAACAAATGCTGTGAAAATAGTGATCACATATTTTTGAAATATGGTTCTAAATCTATGGATCTGGCTGCCAATATAGTAACCACCAGACATATGTAGCCAATTACATTTCCAGATAAATTAATCAATTAAAAGATCCTAAATTTAATAAAATTAAAAATTTAGTTCTTCAGTAATGCTTGCCGCATTTCAAGTGTGGCCAGGTGCTACTGTTTGGACAGCGATATCATACCATAGTATTAGTATAGACTAATATTCATTTCTAAACTAAATCTGAAAATAATTTGGGAACTTGCGATAATAAAATACTTGATATTATTCTCTATGTTTACATTTGTGTATGGTTTCCATAAACAATAACTATTTCAATAATCAAAAAGACTACTAAAGTTCTTTTTATTGTAGGAATGCTGAAATGAAACCATTTCATAGTTTTACATATAAGAGTGGTGCTGTAGATAGTAACAAATTATTATCATCCATTTGATTAATTCATAATGCATGCCACTTAAAATAATGGGATTGCTACAATGGTCTGTTATCATTCTTTCAATTAAACATGGAAATAATACATTTCACAAGCATCAAAATTAATATTCATTTGGCATTCTATCAAATTACCTCATAATCATTGTGAATTTCTCAATTAGAACTATAAACCCTTGTCTTACTCAGAATAATATTAACGGAATTTTTAAAACAAAAGTACAAAGCAGGTCATTTAAAACACATCTGTTATAAGTTTGATAAGTAATCACTATAATTAGTGCTTTTACTGAAGATTTTAGTGGAGGAGTTCAGTTTGTTTGTGATTTAAAAGCCTATCTAGAATAGGTATGTTACTATTAGGCAAGTTTAAACATAGGGAATTTAATATATGACCTAAAGATAACAGGATTTGATTCAGAAGGATATAGTCAGTAGTTTAATCCTATTACATTTTAGGTATAATTTAACCCAACCACCCAATTTTATAGATGAAGTGATTAAGATGTATGATGTGTGTGTGTGTGTGTGTCTGTGTGTGTGTGTGAGAGAGAGAGAGAGAGAGAATGTGTTTGTATAAATTAATTGGCTAACCCAAAATACAGCCTAGTTTTCCAGAGTACCAAGGCAATAGCAAGGTTCTTTTATTTCTGTACCCTTATCAAAGAGGCTGAGAAAGGTGACATTAGCTTAGAAAAAAAAAAGAAAAGAAAGAAAAAGAAAGAAAGAAAGAAGAAAGAAAGAAAGAAAGAAAGAAAGAAAGAAGAAATGAAAAAGAAATCCAGTGCTGTATCTTATCATTAGCCATTAGAATATGGAACATGGTAATTCCCAAGGTTACACATAATTCATATCTGACATTCATGACTATAGGAATAAATGTCCAGTAAACTGCACATAAATCATTATAAAATAACTCCTTCACACATTAACAATTAGAGTGGTAGTCAAAATGAAAACGATAAATTCAAAGTCTTGACTTAGCATATAAGACCCTGAACAATCTGGCTCCAACCTAATTTCTATTGCTTATATAACTAAACAAATCTTTGCTCTAATCGGTAAATTTTCAGTTCAATAAACATTTATTATGGTTGCCTACTATGTGTCCAGAATTGTTCCCAACATTAAGGATGGCCCAAGAAAGAAGGCACTGTTACTGTCTTCAAGAAACTGAGCAGGATGGAGAAACAAATATTTCTCTGTTCCTGGAGGATATTAACTTTATGATAAGAGAAAATAAATAATTGAAAAAGATAGTAAGAGCTGTGACAAACATCCCTCCTATGGAAAACATAAAATGGAGTTAACCAAGGCATTAAAGAGATAATACAAGATTTGAATTTTAGTTAGTGAGATCTGAGATGGGTATTCTAGACAAAGGTCACCCACATTTCTCCTAAGTTTCAGACCCATTTACTGAATTGCCTCCTCCACACTTCTTAGATGTTCCATAGTTTCATTAAATTTAATATACTATAATTTAACTGACTACCTCCAATTTTTCCGAAACCTGCATTTCTCCCTGCTAAACTCCTGAACAAGCTATACATCTGATGTTATCCTTCACTCCTTTGCCCACATACTTTACTTCCCTTCAACTACAAAATACTTCTAATTCCACCCCGAAGGATCTTTCAAATCCATTCTGTTGGCCCCCGTCCTCGCTATCACTGATTTTGTTTAGGGCCCCATCATAGTTCACTTGGATGACTGAATTACAGTAGGTCTCTCTTCCCTTAATGTTACCATTCCTCCATCCACTTTATGAAGATAGAGTAATATTTTGAAAGGCAAATATGAACATATCACCTCTTGCATAGAACCCTTTGATAGTTCTTCATTGCCCTGAACAGAATGAGCACTGCTAATCTCTCTACCTCATCTCAGACACCCACTCTGCTATCTAGCAATAAGGAAAGTGTCTCAGTTCCTTCAACCCAATGTTCTCTTTGCTTCTGGCGTCTTCTATATCTATAGAAGGCAAGAGGTAGCCAGTGTATAACATGGCAAGAAATGGAGCAAGAGGGAGAGAGAGGGGAGGTACCAGACTCTAGAACAAACAGATCTCACATGAAGATAGAGTGAGAACTCACTCATTACTGTAAGAACACCACCAAGCCATTTACAGGAAATCTGTTCCCACAATGCAAACACCTCCCACTAGGGCCACTGCCAATATTGGAGGCCACTTTTTAACATTAGCTTTGGAGGAGACAAAACATCTAAATTATATAAACTAGATTCAAGGATATTATATTTTTAGCAATTTTGAATAAATAATTTTTGAAAGCATGTGATATGAAGCAAGTACAATTCTCACAAACCTCTTATCTCCTTCACCATCTTATTAGAGAAAGTCTCCAAATCTCAGAAGACAATTTTTGAGTATTGCTGGAGAGCCTACGTTTTACCCATGTCTTTGACTAGAAAGAAAATTAGAATATTCAGCAGAGTAAAAGTGGTAGAAAAAGTTGTGATTACCTTCCAATTGCCCTGTATCCTCAACTGCTATTCACTAAACAGACTGAAATCTCTCTCTGCTGCAAACCTCAGGAAGTAAAGAGATATGTCAGGAAAACGCTCACATCCCATGTACCCACAGTAAATTTTGTGGATGGGAGAAACAGAGAGAACCATCTTGGAGAAGAAAATCAATTCTCTCTTAATTGGGTGTTCTAGGCGGTTAGAACACTGAATGAAGGCTGGGGCTTGGTTAGATCAGGAGATTAAAAACAATGATCTTAGTATAAGTATCAGTTGACCTACAAGGAGGGAAGTAAGAATGTGAGAAGGAGAGTTATAATTGTCTTGTGCTGATGAGCATGTATGTATCTCTCATACGTAAAAGCATCTGATGCATAGATGATTCTTTACAAATACCCATTAATCATATTCACTCCCAGAATACAACTTTTTGTTCACTATCTAAATACATTTGTATGTGTTTGGCTATGTTAAGTACTTAAGTTATATTCTGCCAACGAAAGTATAACATAAGTGATATAACGTTATAGATCTAGAATATTCCAGAAACTAAGAATCATTTCTCTTCCTATGTATCTCAAAATGCTTTCTCTGTGTTAATGTAAAAAGAATCCTAAATGCATCTGTTTTGTTCTGCTACCCACTGGCACTAGCACTCAGGAGGATCATGTAACTTCCTTAGATCTCATATGTAAAATGAGGCACTTCATTATTTCACTTATAAAGTTCTATGTGCACACACCTAATAAATTTATCATGCTCATAGAACAAGATGTGCTCATGATAGAGATGTGAAATCAGCTTCATACATCGTGACATGTTTATAGTATCAACCTTTAAGTGTGTGTATGTAGATTTATTTTTGCTTGTAGCAATAGTACAGTATGCACACCTTTAAAATAAAGGGGGTCCTGCATTGTAATATTCTTAAAGCCAGCTAGTTAAGATAAAATTAATGAACTTGTAACTGTATTTGGGTAAAATTAAAATAAATATAAAAAATATAAGGAGTTGTTCACATGTCTCTTTTCTGGTTAAGCATATCGATTTTCAAACAGGCCTACTGAAAAGCTTGATTTTTTTTTTTCCTTGCCCAGTCTTTAAGATTATTGGTTCTGACTTGCATAATATCATAGGTTTAACTGCAGTATTTGTTGAATTAATCAATGGATAATGAACAGAATACACTACGTTTACACTAACAAGAACTAGTTTTACATTTTTACTCTTTCAAACTCTGCAAAACTATATGTTCAAATATAACATATCTCAAAAGAAACCTTTAAGAGTTTTTATTGTTTTAAATTGATCTAACCCTAAGAATGCATTCAATTGGCCACTGATGCTCTTAAGAGTGTGTTTAAATGTTAATTATCTCCTCTTGATCCTTGATATTTTTTCTGCATCAAGAATGGGTCAATGTAGGCCGGGTGCGGTGGCTCACGCTTGTAATCCCAGCACTTTGGGAGGCTGAGGCGAGAGGATCACGAGGTCAGGAGATCGAGACCATGGTGAAACCCTGTCTCTACTAAAAATACAAAAATATTAGCCAGGCGTGGTGGCAGGCGCCTGTGGTCCCAGCTACTCAGAGAGGCTGAGGCGGGAGAATGGCGTGAACCCGGGAGGCGGAGCTTGCAGTGAGCCGAGATTGCGCCACTGCCCTCCAGCCTGGGCGACAGAGCGAGACTCTGTCTCAAAAAAAAAATAAATAAATAAATAAATAAAAAAAAGAATGGGTCAATGCACACTTGTATTCATAGAGTCTCTCGGAGTGATTCATTGATCCTGATATGTTTTGGATTCTAAGATAAGAAATTATCAAATATAACATTAATTTGTTTATGACATTTTTGGAGAAAAGAGGCACTAATTTTTTTAAGGAAGAGTGTACACTGATTCTAAGAAGGACTCACATTTATAATATGTGGAAACACAGGAGGAAAGACTGTGACTTAGAAAAAAGGAAATATCTATATATGCATATTTATTTATACAAATATGTACATATTTTCCATCTGTATATAAATGCATATATATATATACATACACACACACATATATACACCGTGTTAACATCTTCAGACACACCTTACTTCTTTGTAGTTTTAGCATTTGATGCCTAAAATAACTAACCTAGGAAAGGTAGTTCAACAGATTGAATTTTGAGAAAGAAAAGAAAAATTAGGGTTGCAGATTTTAATCCCAGATCTGCCACTTCTTTCTAAACTATATGGCCTTGGCAAGTTACCTAGTTTATCTTACCTAGATTCCTCATTTGTGAATAGGTTATATTATTAATATTCCATATAGCATTGTTATGAAATAATACATAGAAAATTCTTAGGATAAAGAATGTATGGTGTAACTGCATATATAGGTAACACAATTTTAAATTGGATCTTTTCTCTGTTTCAGCTGAGGCCTTTGAGATACTATGTCAACTGCTCCAACATTCTGAAGAGAAGGTCTAGATCATTTAAGTAGGACTTGCAAAGAAAGTGGCCTAGATCCTTAGCTGAGCTGATCATTTACCTCAAACCTATAAAGAAGTGGAGGGGCCAAGAATAGGTGTTGGATGTCAGCAGGAGAGTTTCATCAAAGAGCTGTCGGTTTCATCTCAACGTTACCCTCCAGGAGAGGTAAGATGTCCTCTCTCTCACAATAGGTGAGTTTGACTTTTGGTCCTGGGCATCTATGGTACTCAGAGCTTAGGGCTGGCTCCATGCTTTAAAACATTTATATGTGAGAACTGCATGAACTCGCCAGTGGGGACACGATAGAGAAAGAAAAAAGTCAGGAAGCTCCAGAAGCTTTCTACATTTCCATTTGAGATAAGGACAAGGATGCCTGAATGTTTTTCTTGAAGAAGAAGTGAACAAATGGAACAGAAAGCTATATTTTATCTGAGAGAGGAAAGAGAGTGCATAACTGTTTCTCATGAACCACAGTGAAGTTTGAGAGCATAGGCTCAGAACCAACTCAAATCCTCTACACAAAGATTGCCTGGAGAGTCAAGGAGAACACCCCTCCCACACACACACCTGCCAACACACACACAAAAGACAGAGGAAGACTACAGGATTGCAAAAGGAGAGAGAAGGAACACAAGTGGCTAGCTGAAGGAAAAGTATTGCTTAAATTTGGGGACCACTGCAGAAGGTTTCCAATAGCACTCCCAAAACAAAGGGGCCACATGAATCATAATCCCAAAGGAATCTATCATAAACACTGGTCACAGTGGGAGGTAACCAATACTCTATTGGTGTCTGTCCTTGTTCATGTACTTGTCTCCCCACCACCCCAATCACTGAAGCTGAGTCTCTTGGGTGGTGTGCAAAGGAGATCGAATCCAGCCAAGTGACAGGATGAAAGAGAATCTGACCACACTCTCCATCCTTGCCACAGGCTTCCAAGCTCAAAGGGTCTTGTAGTGAGAGAGGAGTGGCTCTTTGTTTTTTTTTGTTTTGTTTTGAGATGGAGTCTCTCTCTGTTGCCCAGGCTGGAGTGCAGTGGCGCAATCTCAGCTCACTGCAACCTCTGCTTCCTGGGTTCAAGCAATTCTCGTGCCTCAGCGTCCCTGAGTAGCTGGGATTACAGATGCCCGCCACCACACCTGGCTAATTTTTGTATTTTTAGTAGAGACAGCAGAGATGGGGTTTTGCCATGTTGTCCAGGCTGATTTCAAATTCCTGACCTCAGGTGATCAGCCCACCTCAGCCTCCCAAAGTTCTGGGATTACAGGCGTGAGCCACTGCGCCCAGCTGAGAGGCTCTTTTTAAATTTTAAAATATTTAATTGACAAATGAAAATTATATATAATCAAGATACACACATGGTGATTTAATATGCTTGTACATTTGATATTGACTACCACAGTGTAATTAACATATCCTTCGCCACCCATAGTTACCATTGTGGAGTGTGGGGCAGGGGTGAGAGTTGAGGACACTTATAATCTGCTATCTTAACAAAGTTCAGGTAGACAATACAGTATTAGTAACTAAGGTCACCATTCTATACATTAGATGCCCAGAAATTTTTCGTCTTGTAATAAAGTTTGTACGCTTTGACCAAATTTCCTGAGCTGCTCTGTGCTCCCCACCACCCCTGTCAACCACCATTCTGCTGTCTGCCTCTGTGAGTTTGAGTTTTGAAATTTTGGAGGTTTTAAATATCACTCTGGTCTAAACCTAAACTAGCCAATTCAGTAACCACTAGCAGCATGCAACCACTTAAATTTAAATTTAAAATAAATAAAATTAAACAAGGTTAAAAATCCAGTTTATCAGTCATACTAGCCAGATTTCAAATACTCAATAACTACATGCAGCTACTTTATTGGACAGTGCAGATATTAAAAATTTCTATTAGCACTGGTGCCATATATATTAATCAGTGAACTGAGAGTTTGGTTATTTGTTACTAAAAGTTATCAGAAGACTTTTTTTTTTTTTTTTTGAGATGGAGTCTGGCTCTGTCGCCCAGGCTGGAGTGCAGTGGCGCTGTCTTGGCTTACTGCAAGCCCCGCCTCCTGGGTTCAGGCAATTCTCCTGCCTCAGCCTCCCGTGTAGCTGGGACTACAGGTGCCCGCCACCACGCCCGGCTAATTTTTTGTATTTTTTAGTAGAGACGGGGTTTCCCCATGTTAGCCAGGATGGTCTTGATCTCCTGACCTCATGATCCGCCTGCCTCAGCCTCCTGAAGTGCTGGGATTATAGGCGTGAGCCACCGCACCCAGCCTATCAGAGGACTTTTGTTATTACCTGAGCATTGGCAGATAATATGATTGCACAGAGTAGGATTAAATGGCCCAAAGAAGAACAGAGTGGTTGATCTGATTTCACTTGATGAGTCACAGCTCTTCAGTGCCCTGTTTCTATACCCAGGTAAAACTCGTTGCCTAAGCGGAAGTATTGATTATTATTGAAAATAATACAGATCAAATGTAGTGCCTGGGCATCTATCTGGCTCCATATTCAACTTTTTTTTTTTTCTTGGAAAATTTCGGGTAGAGTGAGGGAAGAATATAAAAAATCCAAGGAAGTCATTTAAACCAAATAAAATGATAACACTTGTGATACTCTAAATGTGGATTCTAGATTTTAAAACTGAATATAAAAATAAAAACACCACTGAAGTGTTATAAATATTGTAAAAAATTTCTGGGGTTGAAAATTTGAAAATTACTTATCAACTTATTTCTTCAAACTTTTGTAAATTTTATTCCATTTTTAAGTCTTATAGTAATCACTAACATGCATCATTTAGATGCTTGAAAATATTCTTGGACTCTCATGTGTTTTGTAATAACAATCATAGTTTTCTTTTTAGTCATGTGCATAACCTAGAACAGAAGGCAATTCAATTTAGTCTCCTTACGAAATATTTGTTCTCTTTTTATCCATTACTTTCTCAAGATTTAATGTGACATATTAAAAACATAAAATCATATGAAATACTTTATCATAAACACCAACCTACAAAAAAATTTCTTAGTACATTACTCCATGGGGAAATAAATGTAAGCTTTCTGCTGAAAACATATGGCAAGCTCACAAATAGTGCTTTTGCAGGTGTTTTATATGGGAATAATGTTGCTGTAAGTCTCCAGAAAAATGATAGCATATTAGTGCCAGAGACACTACAGCACTTAAAGTCCTATCCCCCCCCTTGACAGTTATGGGAATTGAGGCCTGTTGCCACTTTCCTCGGGTGGCAGCATAATAAGAGAATTAAGAACATGGATTGGAATTGAAGAAACTAAATCCGTGCCCTGACCCTGGCCCGTATCTACTGGGCAAATTTGGGCAAGTAGCTTAATAGCTCTAGGTTTCAATTTCTTCTCATGTGAACTTAGAATAATAATGCCAAATAATATAATTACAAACTGATCAATTTCTTATGAGACAGATGATGTTCGTAACATACAATGTATGGTAGCAATCATTTTTTTCTCCTCCATTAGTGCTTTAAATTTTTCTATAATTACCTGCTTAAAGTCACAAGACAAAGTGAGTGAAGTCCCCAGCCATTCACTTTCCTCTGTTGCCCTCTGCTCAGGGATCCCAGGATCTCAGGTACTGGCAGCAGGGGTGAGCCCTGCTGAACTATTTTTCCCAAAGTAGGCCTTTAGCACCAGAGTAGGATTAGGAAGAGAAATTGAGGTGGTGTCCACTCTCAGCTACATTTGCTTCCAGAATCCTCTTTCATATTTTCCTGCCCCCAGAACGGAGGAAATTCTGCCCTTCTCTCAGTCCCAAGTCCCTTCCCCTTTCCGTTCCCAGAACAAGTGAAAATTTTTTCAGGGAAAAATGCACTTTCTTATACATGAGTTTTGTGTGCAGGATTTTGCATATAGACTATCCTTGGAACAGTCAAGGGATAAACTGGAAACAAATCAACATGTTCAGAGCAGGAAACTAGAGGATTTTGAGACTGAACCAAGAACCACTCACTACAGTGTATAGCCTATGTTGGGGAAACAAATGGCTATAAAAGAGGACACTGGGGCTTTTCTAAATTTAGCTTCCAAAGTACTTAACAATTCCAGGCATAATTCAGGCAATCATCAATAATTAAAGTAAAAGGTACAAATCTGTCAAATAAATGACAGAGCATAACCAGACCCATTATATTCTGGATAGTGCACAGGGATCTAACTGGGCTGGGTATTAGACTTTAGGAAAAAGATCCTTGTCCTGAAACTGTAAAATTTATGTGCTGCATGACAATGGGAGCATTGGCCTTTGTTCTATCAGGAGCTGGAGTCCAAGTTCTGCAGTTAGAGTTTGTGTCATGGGAGAGCCTTCACCTCACCCTCTGTTCTTACACCAGCAGTGAAGTACAGCTGGTCTCCAACCCTTGTAGATTTTCATTCTCAAATGACCTGTTCTTCAAGGACATCCCAAAATCTCAACTGAAGTGTACGAAAATAAAAAATATATCTTTTATATTTATGTAACAGAGAAATATATTTATATAAATATAAAATTATATTATTTAGATAATTTTATAAATCACATTTTATAATTATAATTATTTACTTTATCAATTATATTAATTTTATGAATAATTATTTAAATTGTAAATTTATATATACATAAAGAGAGAGAATTGAGATTGGACACCATCTCAATTCCCACTCTTAATCCTACTCTGGGTGCAAATATATAGATTTTTTTTTTAATTTTTAAAATTTTCAAATCCAGTATCTACATAACATTGCCATTTATTTCTTCAGGTAACAAAAACATAATATCAACCAATCACACATTTCCCATACTTTGTGTGTATATTCTGAGGCACTTTGAAGTAGCATGGTTACTGAAACACCGGGGTTTGTTCCAGGCCCTGCTGCTTGCCACACATAAAGCCAATCACTGAGACAATGAGTACTGCCTGGGAAGAAGGCTTTAATCAGGTGCTACAGACGAGATGGTGGGGATCAATCTCAAATCTCCTCAACTGACTGAAATTAGGGGTTTATAATGCAGTGAAGAAATGTAATTATGTGTGGGAAAACAGCAGTTAGGGAGGGGTAAGGAAGACATGTTGGTCAACAGGAAGCAGATAATCAGTTGAAGATTATGACAGGTGAGGGGTCTGGTGACTTATTGTCTAGTTTCAGTGATTTGCTAAGTTTCAGTTCTTTGATACCATCTGGGAGCACTGATGGCTATTTTCCTGAGAAAGGAACTCAGATTAGACAAATGAAACTTTCTCAATTTTTAATACTGGGAAGGTCAATTTCTATGTTTATTCAGAAGGAATTGTAAAGATCAGTTCTACAGGACAATTGGGCTGGTTTCAGTCTCTCCTTTTCTATTTATTAATTCCTCAATCATGGAGAATCTGGTATCAATTTCTCTGGCTGCTTTATGATGAAGAGAGGTGTTGTGGACAGCTCCAGACGTGGCCACCCATGAATTAATGGTTAATCTAATTCTATAGTTTTCTTCTGCAACACAGTCTCTCTCTTCAGTCATGTAAGAATGTAATATCCTTAAGGATAAGGCCTATCTTTTCTGAATATTACAACATTGTAACCATAACACAGTTTTTCCTCATTACCTAAAGGAGAAGATCTGAATCCAATTCAAATTACTGATTTAATTTAATTACCTTGGAAAAAACAGCATTTAAATATTTCTACTCTCACCTACTTTTCCAAATAATAAAATATGTGTACTATTTCTGTTCTGTAAAATATATGTACTATTTCTGTTCAGAACTTATGAAGATAAGCCTATTTTCTTTTCCAGGAACCTGAAAGCATTTATAGCTCTCTAGATCATCAGAGGTAAGCAAAACCAATCCAATTTTAAATAGCTGATGTGTTGTATCATTTTTTGGAGGCTTGACAAATGTAGCTTGGGAATTTTACATAAATAGAGCAAATGATGAGTTGTTGGAAATGCATAGGAAACAAATAACAATTATTGGAACCAAATAACAGCCTTCCAGCAGAAAGTAAAAAATAGAATAGTGGTTTTATATATGTATATATAAGTGAAACCCAAAGGAGATCAAAGAGTAAATAAATGAAAATTAAAAGCAAAATCAACTAAACAGAAAACCCAAAATTTTTCTCCTACTCAGTTTACCTTAGAGGCTACAGTGTTACCCAGAGTCTAAAAAAGAAAATACAAAAAAAGATGAATATTTTGTTCCTGATACATAAATTAACGTCTTTAAGTCTGCCAACACCACATACATATTCTGCAATTATTGCCTCTGCCCGGCCGCCCATCGTCTGGGAAGTGAAGAGCGCCTCTGCCCGGCTGCCTATCGTCTGGGAAGTGAGGAGCGCCTCTGCCTGGCTGCCCCATCTGGGAAGTGAGGAGTGCCTCTGCCCGGCCACCACGTCTAGGAACTGAGGAGCGCCTCTGCCTGGCCGCCCATCGTCTGGGAAGTGAGGAGCGCCTCTGCCTGGCCACCCCGTCTGGGAAGTGAGGAGTGTCTCTGCCCGGCCACCCCAGCTGGGAAGTGAGGAACGCCTCTGCCTGGCCACCACCCCATCTGGGAAGTGAGGAGCGCCTCTGCCCAGCCGCCCATCGTCTGGGACGTGAGAAGCGCCACTGCCCAGCCGCCCCATCTGGGACGTGAGGAGCGCCTCTGCCCGGCCGCCCCGTCTGGGAATTGAGGAGCGCCTCTGCCCGGCCGCCCCGTCTGGGAAGTGAGGAGCGCCTCTGCCTGGCCGCCCCATCTGGGAAGTGAGGAGCGCCTCTTCCTGGCCGCCGTGCAACTTTCCAAGTGTGAGGTGACAGCCTTCATTGTGGAATGAATGAAGACACTGGCACTGATTGTATAACACCTTGGCAGCTATCTCGAGTCATTGATGGTGGAGGTATTGGAATTACAGAAGAAAGCAAACACACAAATTTGACTAGAGGCGATTTTGTGACTTCTTTCTATCGGCCCTGGCAAACCAAGGTTATTCTGGATGGAAATAGCCTTGAAAAGGTGATATATATATGAACATATCTGATTTTTTTTCCCCCATATAATTCTTACTTTGTGCATTTGATATTCCATTGTGTTTGTAATCACGGAAAAATAAAAGCATCTATAAAAAAAATAATGGGGACTATGTAACAAACATTAAACTCCAGTTAAACCAAATTACTCTTTATCTAAGAACCTTCTGTTTACTCTTATGTACCTGTACTCCTTTTTGCTTGATCCAAACTTCCATTTCAGTTAATTAGAACTCTTAAAAATATTTGCATTAAAAAAAAAAGAGACTGATGCATCTTGCAGTATATTAGTTGAATTTTTCAACTGCAGAATACTGCTTGATTTGTTTCAATTATTTCAATGTCTGTTAAATTTATTTGATAAACTTCCGAACTCCAAAAAAAAAAAAGAAAAAGAAGTTTGCTTCAAGCACATAACTAGACTGGTTATGTAACCAGTAAACATTTTAGTGCCAGTACTATCTATGCAGAATAGCAAACACAGTATGAAACAAAACAATGAAAGCATCTTTATGATATTTGTTTCCATGGTAAATCTGGCTTTGTGCTTACCTACACTAAAAAGAAATTTTCAAACACCAGCATATTTCTTTACATTATTTCATATTTTACCTTTATCAAGATTAGGAGCTTTGATTATGAGCAATGTTAATTAGTTTAATTTTTCCAATTTTCTATCTTGTCTTAAAGAATGTTTTATTAACTAAACTTTTCCAAGTTCCTATTTTCTCTGAATGTACATGATGATAAACACAGAGAGAAACAGGAATAAATGTACACATGACTTACACGGACCATCTATGACATGCTTTGACTTTCTATGTTGTCCTAAATTCTTTTTTTTTTTTTTGGATAACCAGTCATTTTATTTTATTACAAAAATTTTCATAATTCATAATTTGAATAAACAGATAATTTCTGAATTAGACAAAATTATTCCTTAATGAAAACACATCTTCTTTAGCATATTTTATGTACAGAATTATAACCTTAAATTTTAGTGAAAGTCTAGGAAGCAATAAATCCTGAACAACTATCAGATGTTAGCATTTGATAGCTAAAAACATTCCATAATTTTTAAAATATGTGTTCCCATATCGTAACCCTCTAGTAATAGGAAATGATCCAAACATCAAAGGAACATTAAAAATAATTTGAAGATTTTTAAATTATACAAAAAATTTCCTTATGTTAAAAGAAAAACTTCAGCCCAATTAAAGAGTTTAATTGAGCAAAGAACGATTTGCAAATTGGGCAGCCTCCCACACCAGAGTAGGCTCAGAGACTCTGGTGCAGCCATGCGGTAGAAGATTTATGGACAGAAAAAGGAAAGTGATGTACACAAATCAGAAGTGAGGTACATAAACTGCTGGATTGGTCATAGCTCAGTGTTTGTCTTAGTTGAACATGATTTAAACAGTTGGCCACATTTGATTGGCCAAAATTCAGTGATTGGCACAAGAGTACAGTATAGTCTGTTTACACTTCTATTTAGGCTATGATTCATGATGTACAGAGAAACTTCTAGGCCAAACTTAAAACATGTAAGGAGACAGTTTTAGACTAAACTTGATTTAACAATTCCCTCCTTTTGGTCATCTTCTCAATTTTGAGAGATTGACCGAAAGTTTAGTGATTGATGGCACTATCATCATTGTAACTGTACTTATTTGCTCTTGAAACCCACTGGAAAATAGAACTATGGGTTTTGTAAGATGGGAACAAAGACTTCAGGTCATTTTTTAAAAAGGGTTCCAGTAGAGGGTATCTCCTTATGCCAGAACATCCTGTTTACAGGCAAAAAAAAAAAAACAAAAAACCCTAAACCTGGTCTTTTCTAGGATCTATATGTTTCCTTAAAATCTTAGTTTGATTATGTCACATTTAGCATAACAGACTCCATTTTGGTTTGGTCTGGTCTTTTGGGGCCTACTGCATGAGCTCAGTCCAAAACAATGGCCTCCAGTAATTGTCTTTAAAAAGTATCCCCAATTTAGTCAAGATCTCCTTAGGTAAGAGTGTGACCAAAACGTATGACCTTAGTGCCACTCTCAGTTACCATCATTTTGGGTTTCCAGTCTCAGAATGTCATTTACAGGTTATGGTGCCCTCATGGTCACACATTTTTTCACTCTTGTCATTACAGTTGAAGAGAGACCATTTGATATTCTAGAGATGGCTGCATGCAAACTTGTAAAGCTTTTCAGAGACCACAGTGCACCAGGGAGACTACTATTATGACTATCAGGAGTATAATACCAAGAGTTTGGAGTATGCTCCTTACCCAGGGTCTCCATAAAGCAAACAAACTAAAATCAATAGATCAAAGAATGAGCTAGATAAAGGGTCTACTTGCTCTAACTAAGCAGTCTCTTCGTTAATCCTCTACTATTTAATCTCTGTAATACCCAATGTGATATATTTCTCCATGGGCAACAAGTGCCAGCAGCTGTGCGGTTACTTCTCTGTTTAGCCAGGAAGTAATCTAGAGCAATTCTATTATTTAGCATCACTTTCATGAGATAATTTAAAGTCTGTTGTATAATCATAGCTTTTACAGGAGAATCTGCTATGGAGCCTATGGTGAGGAATGAATTTCTAATCATTGCCTCCTTTACTAACTATGGAAAAAAGGACCTAACAAATGATGCCATTCTAGAAGAATGATGACCTTCGGGCAATGTTCTTTTTAACCTACACTGTAGGTTGAGAGGAGTGGATTCAATATTCTTTCTGACTGATTATGGAGCAATGTACATACCATTAAAATTTCTCACCTACATTGGGCCTTCATCTTCCATCTATCAAGGTATAAGTTTATTGTATTAGTCCATTCTTGTATTGCTATAAAGAAGTACCTCAGACTGGGTACTTTATTTAAAAAAAAAAAGTGGATTAATTGACTCACAGTTCTTCAGGTTGTACAGGAAGCATGGCTGGAGAGGCCTCAGGAAACTTACAATCATGGCAGAAGTTGAAGGAAAAGCAGTCACATCTTCACACGTCAGAGCAGGAGAAAGAGTGAACAGGAAGGTTCCACACACTTTTAAACAATCAGACCTCATGAGAACTCTATCACAAGACAGTACTAAAAGGATCATGTTAAACCATTAGAAACCACACCCATGATCCAATCACCTCCCACCAGGCCCCACCAACACTGGGGATTACAATTCAACATGAGTTTTGGGTGGGGACACAGAGCCAAACCATATCTGTTATCCATGTGTAAGTCTGGCTGCAGCATCCTTCACAAATAAAAGTATACCACATGAGTGCACACAACAGATTCCATTTTTACTTCTATTGTTTATAGAGGCATAAGCAAGGGGAAAAATTCAAAGATAAGAGTCTCATGGTACTAGAGAAGTCTTGATCTGTGATCTTGGGAAAAAGGATGCCATCTTCTGGACAGAAAATCTTCCCTGGTTCGCTTTACCTTAAGGGTTCCTAAGGATGTCCAGTTTCGAGAGTGTGGAGGGATGCATCTGAGTTGTAAGATTATGAACCCAAGGTTCAAGGTCCTGAAGTTTTGCTGCAATGTGGATGGCAGGAGCAGTCTTTCTCTGATGTTCTCAGACAATTCAATCTTTGGGTTATGGATTATAAAGGGGTTTATTGTCCTCAGTCAGTGAACCATGAAAAGCTTTCATGGTTCTGTACCTGGTGAAAATACACAGTGGCATAATAAGCTACTGTTATAACATCAGCTCTCTTGAATGGAAAATCTTTTATAGAACCAGAAAACGTGGCATAATAAGCTGCTGTTATAACATCAGCTCTCTTGAATGGAAAATTTTTTATAGAACCAGAAGACATGTGTTGAAAATGACAACTTAATGATATCTCTCTATAAATGTTTAAGTTGCCCATCACGTTGTGGAATGTACCTGAAGCTTTGTGTTCCCAGGAATATTGGTTTGACAAACCAAACATTGGTCATACACTATTTTAGCAGTTTATAAACTACCACAGCAATATATATTTAATTTGGGTCATTTTATCATTTTCATGATGAGTCATGGAATGCAGGACTCAGGAAGGATAAGGCAGCCATCCTGGTTCTCCATGCTTGACATTGGACTTATGTCCTTTGAATATCAGTTGTTTCCCCAATTTAGGTGCATAGCACTGACAACTGATGGCTCATCATAGATAATTTAACTTAGACCATAGAGTTCATTCAAACTGTATATCTAAACAATTTCAGTATTGGCTGATTTAGCATGAAAACTGGCAAAGTATCTTCTTGGTATTTAACTAGTTTCTGTTCTGCTTGGGATAGCAGATTTACACATCAGTCAGTCTTTTCACTGAAGTTCCAGGAATTCAGCCAGATATGGTGGCTCACAACTGTAATCCCAGCCCTTTGGGAAGCTGAGGCAGGTGGATCACTTGAGGCCAGGAGTTTGAGACCAGCCTGGCCAACATGGTGAAACCTCAAAAATCAGCCAGGCATGGTGACACACACCTGTAATCCCAAATACTCAGCCGGCTAAGGCACGAGAATTTCCTTAACCTGGGAGGCAGAGGTTGCAGTGAGTTGAGATCGTGCCACTGCACTCCAGTCTAGGCAACATGTGTCAATAACATAAACTTCTGACATTTAATTGTATTTATTATTCTACATGCCATTTTTTTCATTAAAATTAAATTCATTACCAGTTCCTCTGGCTACATGGTTGCACATCTTTGAAAATTGTTCTCTTCCATATTGTTCTCCATAATACTTGGAGTGAAAATTTTACATACATTTGTACAATACTGGATTATATTAAACTAGCAATTTGAAATTTCCATGAATATACACTCTAGGAATATACAATTTTCATGGAAATATAGTTTTGCTTACTCTATATTCTCAATATCCTGCACAACATGCATGACATCCAGTAATTCTCAATAAATAATTATTAAAATAATGAACAATTATTGCTAATGCAGTACTTTGGCCTGTTCTCTTCTCATTACTGAAATATTTTGCCCTACACAATTCTCCACTTAAAAAGATCATATTCAACTTCTAATGCTAGCTCAAGTAACACTTTCTCCATTAGTCTTGGCCTAGTCTCTTAGCTAGAATTTACCTCTTTGCTCTTGAACATGAAGAGTATATTTATTTTTAATATTTTTAAATTTGAGATAATTGTAGATTTATATACATTTATAAGAAATATGACAGAAAAAGTCTATGCATCTTTGTGTGGTAATATTTTGTATAACTATAGCACAGTATTACAACTTGAAAATTGATATCAATGAAATCCATCAACCCTATTCAGATCTCACCACGTTTACATGCACTTTTATTTATTTATTTATTTATTTTTGAGACAGGGTCTCACTCTGTCGCCCAGGCTGGAGTTCAGTGGTGCAATCGTGGCTCACTGCAGCCTCAACCTCCTGGGTTCAAGCAATCCTCCCACCTCAGCCTCTCCACTAGCTGGGACCAAAGGCACACACCACCATGCCCAGCTAATTTTTTGTAGAGACCAGTTTCACCATTGCTCAGGCTGGTCTCTAACTCCTGGGCTCAAGTGATCCTCCTGCCTCAGCCTCTCAAATTGCTAGGATTACAGGAACGTGCCACTGCGCCTGGCTGCACTCATTTGTGTTTGTGTGTGCATTTGGTTCTTTGTAATATTATCACATTTGTAGATTTCTATGATTATTACCATAATAAAGATACAGAACAGTTCCATCCTAAGTACTCCTTGTGCTACTATTTATTGCCATAGCCATATCTTTTTCCCCTTAACTCCCTAATCCCCAGCAACCACTAATCTATTCTGCATTTTATGTCATTTAAAAATGTAATATAAATGAAATCACATGCTAGGTAACCATTTGAGATTGACTTTTTTTTATTCAGTGTAATACTCTTGAGATCCATCCAAGTTATTGGGTGTAGCAATAGTGGTTCCTTTTTATTGCTCAATAGTATTCCATGGCATGAATGTGTCTCTGTATTCACACATGGGAGGACGTTTGGGTTGTTTCCCATTTGAGGCTATTATGAATAAAGCTGTTCTGAACATTGATGATCACGCTTTTGTGTGAACATAAGTTTTTATTTCTTTGAGACAAATGCCATAAAAACCATTTTAATATTAAGGAACTATTAAAAGATTAAATGTTGTCAGAAATGGAAACTTGGAGCCTTCAAGAAACTGCATTTCCATAGAAGATAAGTATTGTATTGTTAGGTAATGTATAGAATTTGTTTAATAACTACAACATAATGAATATTTGATTCGATCAACTTTGGTTCTATCTAGAGAGACAATATTGTGATCATGGGTGTTTGATGCACACATACACAATCAAAAAATGCAGTCAATCTACTAATTACTTGCAATGCATTACAAAGAACATACTGTTTGATGTTTTTATTGAACAACTGAATTGTCTATTAGTTCCAGACAACCAGAGAGTTACTATTGATCTTGATGTTTTTTTAAGTTGCTTGTCAGTCAAGGCTACATCCTTTATGCAACATTTTTTTCTCCAGAATGTGCTTCAGTTTTCTAAATGAGACAGTCTTTGCTTTCTAATTCACTGAAAAGAAAGAGCCCACTCAATATATGTCCTCTTATCTCAGGATACTTCTATTATTGTTCTCATTTTTTATTACTTCTTAACCAGTATAAAAGAATGTGTGTATGTAAATATGTTCCAATTGTGGAAGGTAATACACACCTTAGATTCCATACCTTTATAATTCTTTACTCTCCTTCTTCATTTAGTTTCTCCTTTTCTGCCTTCAAATATACAAAACCTCATTGTGCAAAATTATTTTATTTAGTACTCAAAGTTTTTTTTTCTTTTTAATTATCAAACTTTTCATATGTGTGGTTCATAACCTCAGGCTTCACTTTCTTTCAAGCTAATCCTTTATTAACTCTCTGAAATGCATTTTTCATTCTTACCACTCAGCTAAAATGACAATTCCAACTTTGACAACGGTAGTCTTTTTATTCCATAATAATAATCATAATAACAGTCTCTCTATTGTCATGCTTTCTGACACTACTGTCAAAGTTGGTTACTGATTTCATCTAAAAATTTTCTCCTGTCAGGGGTATCTAGAATAGTTTCTTGTTTTACTTGAAATAAATATTCAAGTTAGATGGTTTCTTCTCCATCCTGTGAGGGTTTCCATGTTCCTCCTTTTTTTGAAGCATGAATCAGCTAGACTAATTAAGATGCTATCGAAAGAGAGATTTAGGATTGTGTTCTCTGACCATGGAGCGGAGGCCTTAACAGGAACCAAGTGTCAAAAGGGACGGTAAGGCCAGATGCATTAACATGCATCACACTTCAGTGAATTTCTGGCATATACCCTGAATGAAAGAGAGCACCCATACACAGCACCACGTGAGCCTTTTATTTTATTTATTTATTTTTGCTTTTAGGGCGAACCCTGACTTCATTTCTATTCCTCTTACTGCCAAATAAATATCACTCGCAACCTCAAAAAAATGTTTTACAGAAGTAATAAGAATATTGCATCAAAAAGGAAAGAATTTATGAACAGGTTTTTTATGCTCCATCTCTCCAGAAAGAGAAAAGTCAACTGCATATATAGTAAACATTTTTAAACTTTTGTTTATAATTGACGTATAATAATCGTACATATTTATGGGTACAGTGTGATGTTTCAATACATGTATACGTTGTATACAATTCAAACCAAGGTATTCAGCATATTCATAATCTCATGCATTTGTCATTTATTTGTGGTGAGAACATTCAAAATCCTCTCTTATAGCTATTTTGAAATATACAATACGATATTGCTAACCATAGTCATCCTACTGTGCAATAGAACACCGGAACTTATTCTTCCTATCCAACTGTAATCTAGTACCCATTGAGCAGTCTTGAAAATCTTTCAAAACACTTCATTCTGAAGATTTGATGCAGGTTTATTTTGACCTACAATTTCCTATTTAAATACAGATTGAAAAGGAATGTTTGTTACCTACACTTCTGGATCACAGTACCTTACTTTTCAATGGCATCCTTGACGTAGCTTAAGATACTAAATTCGGATGCCAAGACCATACTCTCCACATGTGTGTGAGTGCACACACACACACACACACACAGATATGTTGACATGTTTACTAGAAAACCAAAAAATAAATAAACTTTTTTGCTCCCATAGAAGGATCTAGAGTCATTTCCATGATTTTGAAAACTCAAGCCATCAAAATGAGATATCCTGAACAAAAGGAGAAAAACACAACCTCGGCAATATATGACGCTCACTTTCATTTAATAGAGTTAATATAAATCTTTGCAGCTGTATTCCTAAAAAAACAAAATTAAAACTATCAAACTTTTGAAATCCCTCATGTGACAGTGACCCCTTTTGGCCTTGCATTTCTCTCCTACTCTTACCTTACTTTTACATATCCTTGAACATAATAAGCCTGCCACCACTAATGTTATAAAGTAGTAATTGTTCCTAATTGGTAGGGAGGCGACAGACCATTCTGGTAATGTTGTGAAACTGTAAGAAAGGAGGAGTGAGAACATTCACGGGCCCAGCAGTAATTATCCACTAATTTGGCCTGTTTGTGTGGGGACAGCTCATTATAGCCCTTAAGAAACCTCAGAATAAAGAGGGGAAGTAGGTAGGAGGCAAGGTTAAATAATTAGTGTTCGGTAGATTTTTTTTTTAAGATTCAAAGAATAGGATTAAGGGTGGGAAATGTGACCAGAGTAACAATTAAGAAATGGTAGAATATTCTGAACTAAGTGGGTTTTATGTTTTTGTGGGAGTAGGGGTATATAAGAATCCTATATTATGGCATAAAAAATGATGTGTCACTTTTATTACACTTTTTCAATTATGACCCTGATCATCCCCTTACATTTTATAGTGCCAATCTCATCTTAACAGGAGATTTATTCTCATGAGTCTTCAAAGATTTTCACAGTTTTCATAAAATAATGTATAAAGTTTTTAAATCATCTTATCTTTAACATTTGTAGATTTGTTTTGGGAGTTGGAAACACATACTTGTACACGCACACATGAGGAGGAGCATAATACAGACTTTGCAAATAAATAATTATTCAACTGTAACTCTGTTAGCAAACTTGAACTCCTAGATTTCTCACTTATTTATATCTGATACCTCTATTTTAAAAGTATGTATGCTTACTCTTGCTTTTATATGAATATGTACATATATACATTCACAGACATATACATACATATGTTTGGTAAATAATTCGTATAGAGTCTTTCAAAGATTTTCTAAGAGCATCATTTTTAACAGTCTTTTCTAATAAGTAATATTTATCTAACCAATTTAGGTGATTGCAATTTGTGTTTTTATCCACTTAATACAAAGTGAAATGCACTGGTTGAGAAATTTTAAATCAAATGAACTCTGTAATTTGAGTTACCCAGAAAACACCTATGTATGTCTTAAATATTTACTCATTAAAGGACTTTAGGAAAAGTTCCGGAATATTATATTCCCCATTCCTTTGCTAAAAGGTGACAATATTCGTAATTGCAATATATAAATAGAAGCATTGGATGGGTCCAACAGATTTAGGCTAAAATACGATATTAATATTGCAAAGGTCTTACCTTTTATCCATATATACATTAGATAATTTTTCTCTCTTATAATTCAAAATAAACTTCTCTAAACCAAGAGATGTATTACAAAAGTATTCTTCTCTTCAATAAGGGGAGTCATGTGGTATGAATATATGCAAGAATAAATTAATAAATTTTTTTTTTTTTTTTTTTTTTTTTGAGATGGAGTCTTGCTCTGTCACCCAGGCTGGAGTGCAGTGGCGCGATCTCGGCTCACTGCAAGCTCCGCCTCCCGGGTTCACGCCATTCTCCTGCCTCAGCCTCTCCGAGTAGCTGGGACTACAGGCGCCCGCCACCACGCCCGGCTAATTTTTTGTATTTTTAGTAGAGGCCGGGTTTCACCATGGTCTCAATCTCCTGACCTCGTGATCCGCCCGCCTCGGCCTCCCAAAGTGCTGGGATTACAAGCGTGAGCCACCGTGCCCGGCCATTAATAAAAATTTATTACCAACATTTGAAAAACAATTTCAAACAAGTCACAAGCCCTATCTACTCTTGATTAAGCATTGTCTTTATTTATGCATAAAGTTACTGCAGCATAAGAATGATTACATTAATTTTTCTCATTTTCCTTATCTTTGAAACACTAGTATGTTTCAATGAATGGAATGTTATTGTGTGTTTTTCTGTAGGTTTTTTTTTGTTTGTTTTATTAATTTTTTAAAATTTTCTGCAGACACAAGAGTGACTTATGAATGGCATGTTTTTGGCTACTTAGCAATTCCTGAAGCTCATGACACATAAAACTGAATAAAAAAGAATTTGTTTCTATACTGCTTTTTCAAGTATTTCATTAGACTAGCAGTTTTCAAATTATTCTTCTCAAAATTACTTAGGAGACTATAAATAATTTTATGTCATTTCTTCAATTTGCACTTCTACTCACCTTCAATTTTCTCCATACAAAAGCAACATCAAAAATGTCAAATTGTTTTTCTCCCTAGCTTATTAAAGAATTGGGTAAGGGCCGGACACAGTGGCTCATGCCTGTAATACCAGCACTTTGGGAGGCTGAGGCCAGAGGATCACTTGAAGCCAAGAGTTTGAGACCAGCCTGGGCAACAAAGTAAGACCCTGTCTCTCCAAAATTAAAAGACAAAAAAAAAAGGTTAAGAGAGTGGAATAGCCAGGTATTACATTTACTACCTGCCTAAGTTACTGCTATAGAAATTCAATTGCTATGGATCTATCAGATTATAAATGCTCAATCTGCAATCTGAGAAACAAAATTTTGGGGAATAAAGATTTAAATGTCTTCTCAGGTCCCTTTGTTTGATAAAAATATTCCCTCTAAAAATAAATGACCACACTGATTTATTATTGTTTTATCTGATCTATTAGAATTATCACTAACATTTTACTGCCAACGTATAATAGATGATTAGTTTGGCACAGATACTAATGCTAAATATTTTATGTGGTTCCTTATATTTTCCAACCTCCCTTGCAGTTAGCCTGTGACCATGTGTGTAGTTCTTGCTAATGTGCTGAAAGTGGAAGTTTTACATGACACTGCCAGAGAAGTTAAGAGAAAATGTGAGTGGTTCACCCTTTATCATCACATGCTTTGAGGATCCTGGAAAAATCCATGAAGATTTGATAGCATCACAGCATAGAGCACCCTAGCTTCCAGAGTCAAGTCTTACAGACAGCCTGGAGGGTATACAAATACACAATGCACTTTATATGTTGAGAAATAAATCTTTGTTGTCTTAAGTCACTTTGTTGTCTTAAGACTTTTGATTATGCATTTGTAACCACTCTAAAGCCTGGCCTCAAATGAGTACTACAGGCCCTAAAGTTTTGATGTAACAAGACATTATAATTAACTTACGTTATCTCCAACTGACATCTTAAGCTCCTAAATTTGGAAATGCTATCAATAAATTAAAAAGAGAAGTAGGCCTGGTGTGGTGGCTCACGCCTGTAATCCCAGCGCTTTGGGAGGCCGAGGCAAATGGATCACCTGAGGTCGGGAGTTCAAGATCAGCCTAACCTACATGAAGAAACCCCATCTCTACTAAAAATACAAAAAATTAGCCACGGATGGTGGTGCATGCCTGTAATCCCAGCTACTCAGGAGGCTGAGGTAGGAGAATCACTTGAACCCGGAAGGCAGGGGTTGCGGTGAGCCAAGATCGCACCATTGTACTCCAGCCTGGGCAACAAGAGTGAAACTCTGTCTCAGAAACAAAACAAAAACAAAAACAAAAATAGAAGAAACTTTTTTCAATTAACAAAACATTTTTTAATTCAAAAGTTTAAGTATTAGGAATATTGAAGAAACAGACACTCCAACTAGTACAACTAAAAGTCCAGATAAAAGATTTTAAAAGATACCTGAAAACTACAGAGGCAACCAATACTTGAGAGTCCATTAATTCAAAGACAAAGGAATTACAATATAAGAAACTGACCTTTTAAGAGAATATTTTCCCCTGCAGTATTTGCTAATCTTTTTGGTGATGGATAAGAAACAGATAATCTATTCAGGTGACTAAAACTAAAAGGCAGAAAAATTAGTCTATATTTGGAAATCTCAGGAAGCTTGAAGGACAATATTGTAGTTCAGAGCTGCTTAGGCAATCAGGATTTGCAGAGATAAGAAAGTAGAAGAGACACAGATCTTGGAGAGAAAAAGACATATTATCTTCAACACAGCTGCAGTAAGACTAACAGCCAGTTCAATTCTAATAGAAATAATGGAGGTTAGAAGCAAAGGAATGCCATCTTTAAAGTGCTAAGAGAAAATAAGTGCTAACCTACAATTCTGTACCTAGTGAAACTGTCATTTAAACATGAAATCAAGGTAAAGACTTTGCCAGACAAACAAAAATTTAGAAAGTGTCACCAGAACCCCCACCCACCCACCCACCACCACACACATACACGTACACAAAAATAAGCTTAGTGAAGATCTCTAAGCATAAGAGAAATAGTGCTGTAAATAAGCATGGAAATACACACAAAAAAGAAAAGCAATGTATAAAGTAAGTAAATGAGTAAATATGCATAGAAATTGACTATACAAAATAATACTTTTAACAATGTATTGGGTCCGAATTATGTGAAGAATTAAAATTCATATAACAAGAACACTAACACTGAAATGGCAATAAGTAGAATTAATATATTCTAATTTTGTTATATTTTTTGATACATAGTAGAAGTTCTAATGTAAAATGGACAGTAATGTATAATTGATGCATTTTAATCTGTAGTGAAATAATTTAATATGCTAAAGGGAAAGAAAATAAAAAATTATAAAACAAGAAGAGACTATAAATAGTTGGATAAATGTAAAATAAATAGTGAGTTCGAGATATAAAACCAAATATGTCAATAATTACACTAAACATAAATAGATTAAATATTCAAATTAAAAGACAAATACTTCAGACTCAATTAAAATAGAAAGTCTAATTATACAATGTTCCAAGAGATCTATAACAAATATAAGAATGAAGAAGCATTGAAATAAAGGTACAGAGAAAAAATGAATTACAAATCAAAATAAAACTCTTGCTGATGTGTTCATGTCAGAAAAAAATAGACTTAAAAAGTATTGCCAGATATAAAGATGATAATTTCATAATGACTAGAAGGTCAATTCACCCAGCAAATACAACCATTGTAAATGTATATGTAGTTAAAAACTTAGCTAAAAATTATATAATGCTAAAAATGTCAGAACTAAAAGGAATAATAGACAAGTTCATAATCTAGGTGAAGTACTTCCATATTTCTTTCAATATTGATAAAACCAGGCAAAAAATGTCAATAAGAAGAAAGATCTGAGGAACAGAATGAACCAATCTTAGGTAATGACATTTGTAAAATAATTCAGCCAACCACAACAGAACATACATTACATACATTTTACAACTGCACATCAAAATTTTCCCAAAATCCAATATATGCCAGAATATAAAGAAAATCTAATGAAAATTCTAGCAAATTCAGTAAGATATACTGTCTTATTTCAGCAAAATTAAGGTTAATAATAAATGGTAACAATTATAATATTCCCAAATATTTGGAAATATACTTTATTTAATGGTCATATGGTTAAAGAATATATTATGAGGAAAATTAAAAATACACTGAGCTTAATTATAATGAATATGAAATAATAAATTTGTAAGATAAAGCTAAAGGTTGGCCTACAGAGAATTCTGTAACCAATAAAAGTATACAATAGAAACTTTTTTCAAAAAAAGGTTGAAATTCAGTGATATATAGATTTCATATACGTTACATAATGTAATAAAGTTAGGGAAAGAACAGCAAAATAAGCATAAAGATACATAAGAAGAGAAAATAAGAGAAAAAATGAAGTTATAGATAGCAAATATATATTGCCCGATAGTGATTTTTGAGAAGAATAGTAAAATGATAACCCATAATTATTCAAGGGAGATGAAAAAGCACAATTTACTAATACCAGAAATGAAAGGGGGTAAAATAATTATAGATTCTACAATAACTAAAAGCCACTAAGATAATATTTTGAAAAATGTCCTACTAATACTCTTGGAAAATTAGATAAAACATACAAATTCCTCAAATATCAATCTAAGAAAAGTGACACAAGAGTGAAAAATCTGAATAGAGAAAATTGAATTCAATTAAAATATTCCCATAAATGGACCTAAGAAAGACAAAATGTCCCTCAACAGAAAAATAGATATATAAATTATGACATATGGCAATAAAAATAGAATAATTATCATTATGCTCAACATGAATAGATCCCAAAATTATGAAAATTAGTCAATGCTGTTAATTTATAGCTTGTGCATTTTTCTGTATAAATCGGTGGTTCTCTTCTAGCCCCCGCCCCTTCCACAGGATCTTTTATAATCTCTGGAGATATTTTTGGTTGTCACAAGTTGTTGGATGTGCTATTAGCATTTAGTGAGCAGAGCCTAGGAATGCTAAGCATACCACAAAGCAAAAGACAACCTTCCTCAAGAGCAGATTCTCAACAGCCTCTCAGCTGGGATCTGCTTAAGCCCACTAAACTCCCAGGGGGAGGGGCGACCAGCACCACAGCTGTGGCCATCTGCTGTCTAAGATGTTTAAGCTCCTTGCGGGAGGGGCAGCAGCCAGCAGTGGGACTAGCAACTACCTAACACACTAAGCTACTTGGGTGGGGGAAGGGCGGCATCCATCTCTATAGCTCTAGGCTGCGCTTTTTCCTTGATGGAGCCAGGGAGGCTGGACAGCTTGGTCCCAAGACTTGTCCCACACACTTGCTGTGGCAGTCTGCTGCCAGAGTGCCTCTTCAGGCCTGACCCTGACCCATCCTTCCTCATTGGGTGGGTCTTTCTTGCAGGAACTCCAATAACTCCAGCCAGAGGCTCAAGGACAGAATCTGGATCTCCCTGGGCCTAAGCCCCTAGGGGAGGGGTGGCCACAGTCTCTGCAGACCAGCAGACTTAACCTTTCCTCCTGGTAGTTCTGAGGAATCCAGGCAGCCTAGACAAGTGGGTTTCCCCCCAGTGAGATATATCCCCTTCACCAAAGGACAAAGTGCTTTGTTAAATGGGTCCTGTTCCTCATGCCACTCAACTGGGTAAGACCCTCCAACAGCGGTTGTTAGACACTCTATACAGGAACGATTTTACTGGCATCAGTTTGGTGCCCCTCGAGGTCAGAGGTCTCAGAAGAAGGAGGAGGCACCCATCTTTGTGGTTCTCCAGCTTCCTTGAGTGACATCTCCAGTTACAGGAGCTAATAGATGAATAGGGCCTGAAGTGAACCCCTAGCAAACTGCAGCAGCCCTATAGAAGAGGGACCTGACTATTGAAAGTAAAAAACACAAGCAGAAAGCAACAACAACAGCATCAACAACAAAAACAAAAAGCCCCCACAAAAACCCCATCCGAGAGTCAGCAGCCTCAAAGAACAAAACCAGATAAACTCAAGAAGATGAAAAAGAATCAACAAAAAAACTCCTGAAAATCCAAAAGGCCAGAGTACGTTTTCTTTTTCAAATGATCGCAACATCTCTCCATTAAGGGTAC
This sequence comes from Symphalangus syndactylus, assembly GCF_028878055.3. NCBI lineage: Eukaryota > Metazoa > Chordata > Mammalia > Primates > Hylobatidae > Symphalangus > Symphalangus syndactylus. The sequence continues at coordinate 79,768,309 of NC_072433.2, forward strand.
AGAACTGGACAGAGGATCAGATGAACGAATTGACAGAAATAGGCTTCAGAAGATGGGTAATAAAAACTACGCTGAGCTAAAGGAACATGTTCTAACCCAATGCAAAGAAGATAAGAACCTTGATAAAAGGTTAGACGAATTGCTAACTAGAATAATTAGTTTAGAAAGAAACATAAGCAACGTGATGGAGCTGAAAAACACAGCACAAGAACGTCATAAAGCATACACAATTATCAATAGCCAACTCGATGAAGCAGAAGAAAGTATATCAGAGTTTCAACATCACCTTGCTGAAATAAGGCATGCAGACAAGACTAGAGAAAAAAGAATGAAGAAAAATGAATAAAGCCTCCAAGAAATAAGGGACTTCATAAAAAGACTGAACATATGATTGACTAGAGTACCAGAAAAAGATGGGGAGAATGGAAACAAGCTGGAAAACACACTTCAAAACATTATCCAGGAGAACTTCCCCAACCTAGCAAGACAGGCCAACATGTAACTTCAGGAAATACAGAGAACACCATTAAGCTACTCCATGAGAAGATCAACCCCAAGACACATAGTCATCATATTCTCCAAGGTCAAAATGAAGGAAAAACTGTTAAGAGCAGCCAGAAAGAAAGGCCACGTCACCTACAAAGGGAAGTCCATCAAACTAACAGTGGACTTCTCAGCAGGAACTCTACAAGTGAGAAGAGATTGGGGGCCAATATTCAACATCTTTAAAGAACAGAAATTTCAACCCAGAATTTCATATCCAGCCAATCTAAGCTTCATAAGTGATGGAGAAATAAAATCTTTTCCAGAGAAGCAAATGCTGAGGGATTTTGTTACCACCAGGCCTGCCCTATGAGGGCTCCTAAAAGAAGCACTAAACATGGAAAGGAAAAGCCAGTACCAGCCACTGTAAAAACACACCAAAATATAAAGACCAATGATACGATGAAGAAATTGCATCAACTAGGGTGTAAAATAACCAAATAGCAGCATGATGACAGGATCAATTCACATATAATAATACTAACCTTAAATGTAAATGGGCTAAATGCCCCAATTAAAAGACACAGACTGGCAAATTGGATGAAGAGTCAAGACCCATCAGTATGCTGTATTCAGGAGAGCCATCTCACTTGCAAAGACACACATAGGCTCAAAATAAAGGGATGGAGGAAAATTTACCAAGCAAATGGAAAGCAAAAAAAAGCAGAGGTTGCAATCTTAGTCGCTGACAAAATAGACTTTAAACCAACAAAGGTCAAAAAAGACAAAGAAGGACATTACATACTGGTAAAGGGAACAATTCAACAAGAAGAGATAACTAATCTAAATATATATACACCCAACACAGGAGCACCCAGATTCAGAAAATGAGTTCTTAGAGACCTACAAAGAGACTTAGTCTCCCACACAATAACAGTGGGAGACTTTAACACCCCACTGCCAGTATTAGATAAATAAGATAGAAAATTAACAAGAATATTCACGACTTGAACTCAGCTCTGGATCAGGTGGACCTAGTAGACATCTACAGAGCTCTCTACCCCAAATCAACAGAATATAAATTCTTCCCAGTGCCATGTGGCACATATTATATAATCAACCTCATAACTGAAAGTAAAACATTCCTCAGCAAATGCAAAAGAACAGAAATCATAACAAACAGTATCTCAAACCATAGTGCAATCAAATTGTAACTCAAGATTAAGAAACTCACTCAAAACCACACAATTTCATGGAAAATAACAATCTGATACTGAATGACTCCTGGGTAAATAATGAAAGTAAGGCAGACATCAAGAAGTTATTTGAAACCAGTGAGAATGAAGAGACAATGTACTAGAATCTCTGGGACAGAGCTAAAGCAGTGTTAAGAGGGAAATTTATACCCCACATCTGAAAGCTAGAAAGATCTCAACACCCTAACATCACAATTAAAAGATAAACAGAGGCAAGAGCAAACTAATCCAAAATCCGACAGAAGACAGGAAATAACTAAGATCAGAGAAGAATTGAAGGAGATAGAGACACAAAAAATCCCTCCAAAAAATCAATGAATCCAGGAGGTGTTCTTTTTTTTTTAAAATAATAATAACAACAGAATAGTCTGCCAGCTAGACTAATAAAGAAGAAAAGAGAAGAATCAAATAGACACAATCAAAAATGATAAAGGGGATATCCCCACTGACCCCACGGAAACACAAACTACTGTTAGAAAATACTATAAACACCTCTATGCAAATAAACTAGAAAATCTAGAAGAAATTGATAAATTCCTGGACACATACACCCTCCCAAGAATAAACTAAGAGGAAGTCGAATTCCTGAATAGACCAATAACAAGTTCTGAAATTGAGGCAGTAATTAATAGCTTGCCAACCAAAATAAGCTCAGGACCAGACAGATTTACAGACAAATTCTACCAGAAATACAAAGAGGAGCTGGTACCATTCCTTCTGAAACTATTCCAAACAATTGCAAAGGAGGGACTCCTCTGTAACTCATTTTATGAAGCCAGCATCATCTTGATACCAAAACCAGGAAGAGACACAACAAAAACAGAAAACGTCGGGCCAATATCCCTGATTAACATTGATGTGAACATCCTCAATAAAATACTAGCAAACCAAATCAAGCAGCACATCAAAAACCTTATCCACCTGGATTAAGTCAGCTTCATCCCTGGGATGCAAGACTGGTTCAACATATGCAAATCAACAAATGTAACCCATCACATAAACAGAACCAATGACAAAAACCAGATGATTCTCTCAATAGATGCAGAAAAGGCCTTTGATAAAATTCAACATCCCTTCATGTTAACAACTCTCAATAAACTAGATATTGATGGAACATATCTCAAAATAATAAGAGCTATTTATGACAAAGCCACAGGCAATATCATATTGAATGGACAAAAGTTGGAAGCATTCCCTTTGAAAACCGGCATAAGACAAGGATGCCCTTTCTCACCATTCCTATTCAACATAGTATTGGAAGTTCTGGCCAGGGCAATCAGGCAAGAAAAAAGAAATACAGGAAATCCAAATAGGAAGAGAGAAAGTCAAATTTTGTCTGTTTGCTGACAAGATGATTCTATATTTAGAAAACCCCAAAATCTCACCCCAAAAACTCCTTAAACTGATAAGCACCTTCAGCAAAGTACCAGTATACAAAAATCAATGTGCAAAAATCACATTCCTTTAAACCAACAGTAGACAAGCAGAGAGCCAAATCGTGAATGAACTCCCATTCACAATCACTACAAAGAGAATAAAATACCTAGGAATACAGCTAATAAGGGATGTGAAGGACCTCTTCAAGAAGAACTACAAACCACTGCTCAAGGAAATAAGAGTGGATACAAACAAATGGGAATACATTCCATTCTCATGAATAGGAAGAATCAATATCATAAAAATGGCCATACTGCCAAAGTAATTTATAGATTCAATGCTATTCCCATCAAACAACCATTGACCTTCTTCACAGAATAAGAAAAAAACTATTTTGAATTTCATATGGAATCAAAGAAGACCTTGTATACCCAAGACATTCCTAAGCAAAAAGAACAAAGTTGGAGGCATCATACTACCTGACTTCAAACTATACTACTAGGCAACAGTAACCAAACAGTATGGTACTGGTACCTAAACAGATAGATAGACCAGTGGAGCAGAAATAACACCACACATCTACAACCATCTGATCTTCAACAAACCTGACAAAAACAAGCAATGGGGAAAGGATCTCCTATTCAGTAAATGGTGCTGGGAAAACTGTTTAACCATATGTGGAAAACTGAAACTGGACCCCTTCCTTACATCTTATATAAAAAATAACTCAGCATGAATTAAAGATTTAACTCTAAAATGTAAAATCATGAAAACCCTACAAGAAAACCTAGGCAATACCATTCAGGACATAGACATGGGCAAAACTTCATGACTAAAACACCAAAAGCAATTGCAACAAAAGCCAAAATTGACAAATGGGATCTAATTAAACCAAAGAGCTTCTGCAAAGCAAAAGAAACTATCATCAGAGTGAACAGGCAACCTACAGAATGGGAGAAAATTTTTGCAATCTACCCGTCTGACAAGTGTCTAACATCCAGATATACAAGGAACTTAAGCAAATTTAAGAGAAAAAAACAACCCCATCAAAAAGTGGGCAAAGGATATGAACAGACACTTCTCAAAAGAAGACATTTATGCAGCCAATAAACATATGAAAAAGAGCTCAACATCACTGATCATCAGAAAAATGCAAATCAAAACCACAATGAGATACCGTCTCACACCAGTCAGAATGGCGATTATTAAAAAGTCAGGAAACAATAGATGCTGGTGGGTCTGTGGAGAAATAGAAACACTTTTACACTGTTGGTGGGAATGTAAATTAGTTCAACCATTGTGGAAGACAGTGTGGCAATTCCTCCAGGATCTAGAACCAGAAATACCATTTGACCCAGTAATCTCATTCCTGGGTATATACCCAAAAGAATATTAATCATTCTGCTACAAAGACACGTATACACGTATGCTTATTGCAGCACTATTTACAATAGCAAAGATGTGGAACCAACCCAAATGCCTGTCAATGATAGGCTGTATAAAGAAAATGTGGTTCACATATGCCATGGAATACTATGTAGCCATAAAAAGGAATGAGATAATGTCATTTGCAGAGACATGGATGAAGCTGGAAGCCATCATCCTCAGCAAACTAACATAGAAACAGAAAACCAAACACTGCATGTTCTCACTCATAAGTAGGAGTTGAACAATGAGAACACATGGACACAGAGAGGAGAACAATACATACCAGGGCCTGTTGGCAGGTGGGGGATGAGGGGAGGGAACTCAGAGGACAGGTCAATAGGTGCAGCAAACCACTATGGCACATGTATACCTATGTAATAAACCTGCACGTTCTGCACATGTATCCCTTTTTTTTTAGAAGAAAAATAAAAAAAGGAAACGTAGTCTCATTTATCTATTAATATTATTTAAAAACTGTGGATAGAACCCTCGATAAACCACTTTAATCTAAACTACCCAAATTTTAAAATCAAATGTTTGGACTAAATCAGTACTATGGTAAGCAGAATTCTAAAATTGTTCCTCCCCAAAGACTTCAAACTCTTTGTTCAATTAAATACCTATCTACGTATTACTGCAAAGGGATTTGACAGATGCAATTAAAGTTAATAGTCACCTGACCTTAGAATATGCAGTTTATTCTGGATCACTCAGAAGGAGCCAGTGTAATTGCATGAGCACTTAAGTGTGGAAAAATAAGACAGAAGGGTCAGTCAGTGAGCTGTGGTGGAAGAGAAAAGCAGAGATGAGATGGCAGAAGAGGTTAAAAAGATTTAAAATATGGAGTCCAGCCACCATTGCTGGTTTTGAACATGGAGGATATAGTTACGAGTCAAGGGATGTGGGCTGTCTCTAAAAGCTGAGAACAATATCTAGTCAACAGCATCCAAAGTAATGGGAATTTGAGTCTTACAATCTTATGGAACTGAATCCTGTCAATAAATGTAATGACCTTGGAAGGAGATTCCCCTCAAAAACCTTTAGATAAGAACATAGGCCACTTAAACCTTGATTTGTCTTTTGCAACCAATTAATCCACACTGTGTCTCATAACCTACAGAAACCATGTGATAACAAGTAGGTATTGGTTTTGGTTCCTGTTTGTGGAAATTTTTTATAGCTGCAATTGAAAACTAATACAAGTACTTTCATATTTTTTCTGATCATATGCTGACTGTTGAACAAGTACTTCCATACTTTACTTAAGCCATGAAAGCATTTCTTCAAAAGAAAACCTGAGTTGTAATTCAATCAAAGTAAACAAAGAGAGAGTGTTGCACTAAATTTGTTTCTTCCTTGTATGTGATATCTGAGGCACCTCTGGAAAACTGCAACCATTAAATTGGAGTTTATTAGATTATCTTCCAGATCTAGGAGTCAATACTGCCTTAAAATATTCAAGAAGAATCTAGTTTCTGTGTGATCCAAAGATCATAATATTTTACAATCCTTTTTAGGAAAATGAATACAAAATTGTAATTACAAAATTAGATGTTGTGTTAGTTTGGTCTCACACTGCTAAAAAGTTACTAACCGAGACTGAGTAATTTATAAATAAAAAAGGTTTAACTGACTCACGGTTGTGCATGGCTGGGGAGGCTTCAGGAAGCCACAATCATGGCAGAAGGTGAAGGAGAATCAAGTCCCTTCTTGACAGGTGTCAGAGGAGACAGAGAGGGTGTGCAAGAGAAATTGCCACTTTTAAACCGTCAAATCTTGTAAGAACTCTCTCATTATCATGGGAACAGCATGAGGAAAACCACCCCCATCATCTAGTCACCTTCCACCAGGTCCCTCCCTCGACACATGCAGATTACAATTCAAGATGAGCTTTGGGTGGGGACACAGGGCCAAACCATATCAGGTGTAAAAGAAAATATTAATTTAAAATGAAAATCACAAAAGTCAAAAAGCTGAAAAATATCCCTACAACAAAATATTCCGATAAATAACATAGTTATTTTTATTAAATAATTTCTGAATCTACCTCTGTAATGAATTTTAAAAATTGTTAAGATGCTTACATCTTTGTTTCTTTACATAAATAGAATTTTATAATATTTACTATAGAGAGATGGAAAAATACTACTTTCCCTAGAATGTCTGATAGATTGTTTTTTATTATTAATATAGAAAATTATAATTCAGTTAACATTATTGGTATCATTATATGACTTTTTAGGATTCCTGTCACATTACAGAAAAACTTTATCAACTGTTTCTTGTATATGAGTCTTTTGTATACAATTTAAAAGATTTTTCTAGAGACTAGAGTCTCCCTCCATGCATATAAAACATTTTTTCTGTCTTCTATTACCCACATAATTTTGGTACTGGGTGCCTAGAACATGTTTATATCATCATGTAATGGAACTCTGGTCTCTATGTCCATGGGTCATGAAATTGGAAAAACTAGCAATAATTTAACCATACACAGAAATAACTGAAAACTACTTAAACATGCCCACTAAACAAAAAAATGAATGTATCCAACTCAACTTTTCCCTAGCAAGACACCCGAAATGCCCATACTCTAATGTCAACTATGACAGAGGGAAGGTCAGAGTGAAAGGAGACAGCAGTCTTAATTGATTGCAGTTAAATTGTCTGCTTTTCTAAATATTATAGAAGTACATGACCAAAGGACTATATTATGGAATTCCTCCCATAGCCTCGGAATGGTCAATGCAAATTAAGATCCCTGAAGCTTAAATGAGGAGTATTTGCTCCTTACTACATTAGAATGCAATCATTCTTCTTTCAAAGATTTATGGTCAGTTGATATTTTTGATGAGCTGTCATTCTAGTGCGGGGATAAATGAGAACTAAACCATCCTTCTGACTAGTATTGGTGAAATAGCTAATTGAGATTATTCGCACAGTCTGAGAACAAACTACCTTAATTTAGTGCTCTTTCTAAATGAGCTAATTGATCAACAATAGTATATTTTAGTGCTGGGAGAAATTACCTGGATATTTCTCAAAATTACATATTTTGTTGAGGGCATGAGATTCTGAGTAGAAAAAAAAATCCAACTGCCTTTTTTTACATATCTATAATATCATTTCCTCTTCCTAACATCATAAGTTATAATGAATCCAAGTTTTAGTAAACTTTTACATAATATTTTCCTTATTCTTAAACTAAGTTCTATGTCCATTTGTTTAAATGAAAAATAACAAACAGGTCCACCATTCCTTATTAACTATATAAAGTCAGAATTTTAGAAGATTTTTTCTTAGGAATTCTAGAAATTATTTTAGATTCGACAATAATATGGTCAAAGGGAGCAGAGCAGATTGTGTAACTTTTACACTCCAACTTCATTTCTCATTAAAAGAAATGCTCCTGCAAATGTCAGCTTGAAAACAGAAGATATAACAAAAGACACTCATGAGATTGAGAATATGGTGCCTGAAGCCCTGTGAATCTAGCAAATATTCCCTTGGGATGATTCACATCTAAATCTGTGAAAAGCGGGTTTTGCGTTTTTTGTTGTTGTTGTTGGTTGGTTGGTTTGTTTTTCAAATTTAGGCAAATATAAAAGAACTTGTACAATTTTTCTCAAGTCTTCCTGTTAAAAATGTATTTCACACCCCAGGAATGTGATGTTCCTTTCTGTATAACTCCTATGTGTTTTAAAAGATTGTGGATATAATCCATCAGAAAAAAATAAAAGAGAGAGAGAGGAAAAAAAGAAAGAAAGAAAAGAAAGAAAAGAAAGAAAGAAAGAAAGAAAGAAAGAAAGAAAGAAAGAAAGAAAGAGAAAGAAAGAGGCAGGAAGGGAGGAAGGAAGGAAGGAAGGAAGGAAGGAAGGAAGGAAGGAAGGAAAAAAAGGCTCTTTCACCTTTAACTAATTGATTAAACTGAGATAGTCTTGATTGAATGTGATAGGAAAAAAATGTACGTGTGTATGTATGTGTGAATATATATAAATATATATACATTTATATATATCTCTCTCATCCCAAATTTAGAGAAGAATTTCCTCCAAAAGAATGATTAAACAAACATAAAGAATAGCGTGAGACAGTATTTTGAAAACAGAAGCACTTGAGAAATATTTTCCATTTTTAAAATAGGATAACTATTTGCCAAATGTTTAAGTTGGGTGACTGCTACAATATTTAAATTTTTGTATGAAATTAGCAGTCTTTTGGCAAAAAAAATTACACAAGACAACTGCCAGATTAAAATACATACACTCAATCTGTCCTTTAACTCACCACTCATCCCCTCCTCCTCTGTTTTTCCCTTTTTCTTTCTTATTCCTTTAATCAAGGAAAAGAAGTGCCTTTTTTTGTAATCAGAAATGGAAATAAATCCTGAATATGTGAAGACTGAGCAAAATGATTAAGCACAGACCATTCTGAGTTTATTAAAAGCATTCTGCTGTAATATTTTTAATCCAAAGAATATATTTCTTGTTGATAGAGAATCCAAAATAGCTGAGTAAGAACATATGTTCAAGTATCATCTTTTAATTGTTCACACTTGAATTGTTCATTTGCTAGTATCTCAGTTATAACATCAGTTATAAGAGCATTGGAAGAAATAATTGTTATTTATTAAATCTGGTCCTTTATAAAAGCAATTCTAAGAGGGTATGAATAATTTGACCTTTCCCATCTCAGTATATTTTCCTGAAAAGCAGGGTCCCCATTCTTAAATGTACCTACATAGAGCTATACACATATGAACACACCACACGCACACAGATTCACATACACACATATGTATTTAAATAAATTACAAATTAGTATCATACATACATTAGATGTTGTAAACTGCTTTTAAGTAGAGTATCCTGATGATTTTATCATGTCAGTGAATATTCTTTTGGATTGTTTTCAATGTTAATTTATTTTCAATTATGTAGATATACCATAATTTATTTAATTCATTTCTTCATAGTTATACTTTAATTATTTGTAATGATTCCCTATTAGGGAAATACAATGAACATATGTATTACACTTTTCAGATTCTTTTCTTATATGATTATTTACAAAGATTTTATTAGATAGAACCAAGTAACATCCTAAATAACATCTATGAGAGTAACCAACTTCCCAACACATTCACAAATATTGGATATCACAATTATATTTTTAATCTATCAATTAGTTTAAAAATTATTTCAATAATGTTTTAATCTCTTTTTATTAAAAACTGGTGAGATTGGCAGTGGTTTATTATATATACTTATTCTCCTTTTGGTTCATGTACTTTGCTCATTTTTCAATTGGTACTCTGATCCTCATTAACTTAACTTTAAAGAACTATTTTGATGTAGATTTTACAGTTTCATTTATTCTGTTCTGTCAGTATGATGTCACATAACTTTCTTTAGGTCTGGAAACATTTCAGGCTTCATCATTTTCAGTATTCTTATTGATCTTGGGCTATTCACTTTTCTTTAAACGCTATTGATGTAATTGGGTTTTTAATCTGTCTTCCATATCCTAACATACTTTTGATGTTTTCTGTGGCCTTTTCTATGAAGTTAGAGTCCTTCCTTCCTATTTTTATAATTTTTTTTGAAATTTATAGTTATTTGTTTACTTTGTCTCAAAATTTTCAAATTTTATTTTAATAATCTTGCTTAATAATATCCTATTCTCATTTAGGGGGCCTAGATTCTGCTTTATCTTGTAGAGAATTCTAAATACACTTTTTTTTTAAGTTATTTTCAGATTGCTCAATTATTTAAGTTATTTTCAGATTGCTCAACTATTTTTTAGGTAATCTGGTTGACTAGTGTTGATCATCCTGGTGATTCTAAATTACTCCCAAATTTTCAAACAAATAAACAATGGTTCAAAGCAATTTAATAATTTGTTAAATGTCACACAGTGAACACGTGGATAAGTTAAGAAAGGTGCAGATGGTCAAATTGCCTCAATTGTGTGATGATTTAATGAGATAATGCATAAAAAGTTTCTGACACATAGTGCATGTCCATAATTGTTAGATGGTGGCCTCTACATCCTACCATTCCACTCAATCACAAACATCATTTTGCTTTACTGTAAAATGATGACTATGTTAATATGCAACTAATTATATAACTTCATTTTCTCTGAAACTTCATAGGTCTTTTCTCATACAGATTACAGACTACCCAGCTAAAAATAATGTTTTCTAGGCAATAGGGCATTATTCAAGTTAATAAGAATATTCTCAGTGAACAGTTATAACAATCTTCCTGCAATCCTTGCCTACTATTATCATTGAAGGCATATACTATGCCTCTATCTCAGTCCCTTGAATAGATGTTCATAAACTAAACCTTCCCCTGCAAAAAATTTTACTCTCTTCCAGATTTCTAAAATTGCAACAAATCATTTTTAGATGTGATTTTAATGAGGCATTGTTATAGAATGACATTTTCCAAAAAGAACTTTCTACCATCCATACCCATAAAATTATTAGAGTTGCTTCTGCTGCAGAAAAATATAGCTGGATCTAGTTTAAATTTAATTGCAATTTGTGGGTTTGATAATAGCCTTTATCAAAACAATACTAAAAGCTAGATCAACGTCATGCAAACTTTGCCATGTTTCAATATTTATTTTGAGTATCATATTGAATATATTCATTTTTTTTCTACAAAGACCACTCAAAACTTCACATAGTGATCATTTTCTGACCTCCTCATCTTTTGAGACTGCTGTAGCCCAACTAGAATGAGGGGGGCATCTGTAAAAGGAACTCTGCTCACATACCAGTTAGACGGCTGTCACCTGAGGTCTTTTTAGGGAGTCAGTGATATGGAAGAACTAACAAAGGCATGACTAACATAAGTCATTTTCCCCTTTTGTACCTTCTTCTTAAAGTAAATGCTTTAACAACCACATAGAATTATGTGCATAATCTTTTTGCTGTTAGGCTCTAGAGAGTTGTTTGAGAAAGTATAAGATCCTACGTAAACAAATATTGGTCCACTTACTCGCTTATCAGTTGGAGCACTGATGCTGTTTTCTCATTTCATGTCTACAAATGATCATGAACAAAATAGTTTTGTGCTGTTGGCTATTTATTAAAGCTAAAAGATCAAGTTATTGATGGTGTGTATCTTATTTTACTTAGTTTGAAATCTACGTGAACTTGAGAAAGTGGTAATATGATGAGCAGAGGTGAGTGTGATGACCAATGGTGCATGAAGGGAGTCTTATATGGAAAGATTAGAAGTTTCATCTGTATGTGGCAAATTTATGAACCATGCAAAGAAATTCTGAGGAGTCACTGGTAAATGTAATCTCGATATACTCAGGCTTTTCGGTGTGAGGAACTCTTTACACTCTTAATAAAGTGACATAGTTCTTGAAGAAATGTCTGCCAAATGCTCGTTTGAATAATCATAGTTTTCTGTCACCCAATCATTTAGGTATAAAAATGTGTTCCACAAAAAAGTAGCTACTACTATTGCTCACACCTCAATTAAACAAAGGTTTTTCTCTGAAACAACTATTGTATTTCGGTATGTGGCAAAGTGTTTTATATGGTTCCCATTTTTTCAAACAGGATATTAAAAAGTCTATATTCAAGGTTTGAGACGTAGCAAAATTAATATGATTCAATTGCATCATCAGGGACATCCTTAAGGGAAATGAATTCTTATTTTTCTGTGAATGTATGGTGATAAAGAAAACAGTATAGTGAGTATAGTGTTTGGCTAATGCCTTGAATTACACTGAAGCACCTGCAGTTCACCTACCATTGCATTTGTACTAACAGTGCACATGTCAACATAGTTGTTGCAGGATAAGCCATGAAAGTCAAAAAGGTTATTTAACACTTTAGCTATTTGCTACTTTTATGTTTGTTATCAAACATTTACATAAAGAATCATATTCAATGATTAGCTGGTGTTGATAATAGAGCCCAGCCACATTTGGAGATTTATTCATTTGTAGTTACAATTCTGCAAGTGAGACAGTCTTCATGTTCATAGATGAATCTTTAATTCAATGAGTTACTGAATCATCAGAAAGTGAAACTTTGTAATTCTTTTTACTGACTCTTCATCAAGAAGGCATTCATTAATGTCAACTGTACAAAGCTTTTTTTTTTTTTTAGTCTTTTAACTATTGTGTACAGGTCTCCAGCCAACACATTACAATAACTTAGTCTCTAAGAGTCTTTAGTTGTTCTTTTCTAGTTTGAAATGCTGTAGCAGGAGCTTATCATGTCTGTTTAAAATATTAAATTTTTTTCTTAAATTATAAATGTTTGATTTCAATATTGCATCACATCATAACTGACACTATAACACTATTCAAAAATATTCTGTTGCATAAAACACAATAAGATGAAGTATTAGTATCTATAATCCCAAATGAAATAAAAATTTCATCATATTTTTATTTCTTATTTATAGTTTCACCAGTTTCTTTTGAATCATTTTCTCCCCTCTATGAGTTTGATATCTCTCTGATGTTAAAGTTTTGCCTTTTTCAGCATCTTTAGAGGTAGCTGGAGCAGTTACATGTTGATAAAGTGAGTCTTCTAATCTCCCTTGTGTTACGTAAATGATCTATTATTCAACATAAGACAAATATATGGCAATATTTTATTTAAATAAAGTATTTCAAAGTTCTAAAATAACTGTTTTAGATAAATTTAGAAAATTTTAAATATACTGCGAAACAAGATAAAATACAATTAATAATTAATTATTGTGTTTCAACATAGGCATAAGGGAAACTTCAGGATTTCAAAATTATGATTTTTGAGGGGATTATATAAGAATACAGAGATTAGAAAAAGTATAACTAAGGCTAACTAGAAGATCAAAGTATAAGTACCAAGAACAAACCAAGTTAATCTCCGAAAATACATGTTATACCTTACCTACCTTACCTACCACCTTAGAAAAATTTTGAAGACATGAGAGCGTATGAGCACACATTCTATGCCATCAGAGCAATGATGTTATCATATATCAGCCTCTGAAACACTTCGCCATACAGTCATGTGAGAATGAGCATGAAGAAGACAAATAACATCTTAGTAATACTATGAAAATAGTTTTGACCTTGAAGACCCCTGTAAAGGTCATGGGAATCTTGCTTTTGGAAATATTACTCTAAATAAATAGTTGAATAAAAATTAAGATTTTATTTCTGATACTCATTTCTTTTATCATATCCATTCTCCTCTACCCTCCATACCTAAATTGTGTATTGCTTTAAAAATATAAAAATCTCATACCACAAGAGTGTTAAATATTCCCACACTGAGCTCAAGATAAGAACTAACTCAGTGATGCAAAATGAACATTTAGATATCCAAACACAAAGGATTGGAAACTGTATTTGACTTTTTCAGTTACTTTAAAAAAGTATGAGTGAAAGTATTTGTTACATTCTTAAATGCAATTTAATGTTAACTACAAGTGATGTTTTTTCCAGATTAACACATCCTTAATCATAAAATATATATAGTACATAAAAATAAAACAGGAGTATAAAATAGTATTCATTTTATAGAAGTATGTTTTGCAATCTATTTGCTAGAAAATATCTATTTTAAAAATGATAAATGATCTGGGCTAGTTTTAATAAATCTTGAAAGTGAAAGAAAAAAGAAAGTGGGAAAAGACAAGAATGAGTACAAAAATTATGAAAAAGTAGGAACAAAATAAACAGAAAGGAAAGAGAAGGATCCCTTAATAACTCATATGATATTTTTGTATGAAGATAAGCTAGGTAAATATATTTCCCAAGAAGAAATATATAACTACAAATATGTTTGTATATTGTAGTTTCTTACTAATCATACATTTAATAACACAAACAAAAGATATGAGAAATTTGGTAAGAAGTATGAGCCTCAGCAGAAGCTCATTAGACCAAGAGGGAAGAACTGAAAAACATTGCCTATTTTTCCTGAGAAAGTCTTTGTCCTGTAAGCTGTGGCATCAGGGCTTTGCTGTTTTTTCCACCAGTTTTAGAGCAAAGGCCTAATTGCAGGGGTATCATGCTCTAAAACATCACAAACCAAGATAGCAGATTCCTTCATATTTCAGAGAACAAATGAGGCCATCTCTTTTATTAGTTATAGACTCTTTCTACTGGACTTCCGAGGCTGGCAGCATTTCATGGCCATGACCATTTTGCCTACCATGTGGAGAAAATGAGCCGGAAATATAAAATCCAGCACAGACAAGAAAAAATAAGCAGAGCAACCACAGGAATAAATGGCAGAACTCTTGTCCTATCTGCTTTATCTCATACCAACCTCCATCTGCAACTTCCCATTTATAGGAGTTACTAAATTTTTACTTCAACTAAATGGGGTGTGGTTTCTGCCACTTGCAACAGAATAATTCAGACTAATACAATAATTCATTTTATTTATCTTCTATGGCAAACAACTTAATAGAGTTATACAGCAAGTTTAGTAGAAGATAATTTCCTTTCGTGGGTCTTAAGTTTAATTAATACCTTTTTCATTTTTGTTGGATACCATTTTTGAAATCCTTGAACATAAAGCCCTATGCTATTTTTTAGGCTATTACAGCAATGGGGGAAGAAACTCTGCAAGGAGCATGGTGACTTCTGCTAAAGTTGTTTCATTAAATCCCACAGGGAAAATGTGTTAAACATAAAGTATATATGTTTGTCCAAGAATAAATTCTTCTTTTCCTACTTAGAGATAAATATCCGAAAGACTAGGGTCCTAAATCCTATATGTTAGTCATAGAAGACAAATTTTTATGATTTTTTGACACATTTGTACTGCTAGACTTCACTAAAGCATATGAAGCACACATGTTACCCTGACAGCAAAGAAATGAAAATTATGCACTATATATATTTTTCAGTGGCATCTTTGTAGACCTTGCCAGTATCTGAACTGTTAGAACATGGTTGAATGTCAATTTTGTGCAGGAATTTTAAAGCAGGTTTATTATAGTGCTGAACATATCTGGTCATAAATTTTACCATGCAGAAAAAGCAAACTTTCTCCAAACATGAAATTTTATAAACACCCATTAATTGTTCAATATAGCATGGCTTTTGAATGCTAGACATTTCATTAATACTGATGTGACTTTTCAGAGGCTTTTCTCCCTAAGAAAAAAAAATAATAGATCCTTTATTTTTAACATTATGAGTTTCAGTGCAGAGTTTTGATAGTGACCTCTTCTGTCTATCAGACTACTTTAAGAAAACACTGTTAAAATGGCATTATAGGGTTTTGAGTGATTTCGAATCTTTCAAAAAGGAATCCGTTCAACGAAAACTGAGTCAGAATTATAATAAATACCGAAAATACCTTCACAGTTCTGTTATTTCATTCCATCCTGCTATCAACACTGCTCTCAGTTTGTCAAGGATGACATTTAAATCACGGGTAATTAAACAGTTCTGTTTTAAAATAAATTGGAGAGCCCATTGTTTTGAGGTTATTTACAAAACTTTTAAGATTTTGTATTGCTATTCAGATCTTCATTTTTAACAAATGAATTGATGTTCATATTGTTTTAAAAAGCATGAATACACAAAAGGAAAGCTCACTTCACCAACATGGGATTTTGGTGAGTATATTTTACTTACCTACCTATATATGCATACATTCATTCACACACAATTATAAAAATGAGATACTTCTATGACAGAAAGTTGAAAATAAATGTGACACAAATAGAATTGAATTTTAGGTTTATTCATGTAAGTCCAGTAAGGCACCATTCCTCAAAGTGTTAGGCACAAAGGTCCTTCTAGCTCATCGTTTATCCAAGCTTAAGATATGACTTTTGTCCTCATAGGCCAAAATGAGCTATCACATCAACTTTCTAGGAAGTAGGATTGCAGCACTGACCACTAAAAATAAAATGAGAGCCACATCTATATGTTTTTGGTTTCATTTCCTTTTCTTTTCTTTTCTCTTTGAGACAGGGTCTTGCTCTTTTGCCTTGACTGGACTGGGGTGTTGTAATCACAGCTTACTGCAGCCTTGAACTCCTGGGCTCAAGTGATCCTCCTGCCTCAGCCTTCCGAGTAGCTGGGACCACAGGCATGCACCACCACATCCAGCTAATTTTTGTAATTTTAGTAGAGATGGGGTTTTCCCATGTTACCCAGGCTGGTCTCAAACTCCTGGTCTCAAGTGATCCGCCCACCTCGGCCTCCCAAAGTGCCAGAATTACAGGTATGAGCCACTGTGCCTGGCCATTATATAATGTTATACATATATAATGTTAAGTGTTAACTAGCCTACATTAAAAACTAACAACTAAAATTATGTTAATATATCATTTCAACGTGTAATCGTTATAAAAAATTATACATGAGATTTTTTATTTTCTTTTTTTCATACAAAGTCTTCGAAATTTGGTATGTATTTTCTACTTTCAGTATATCTCAATTTAAACTAACCCCATATCAACTGTTCAATCTGTGCCTCCTGGTTGCCACACAGGACGCTTTCTTTCCAGGACTGGGAGCAATACAGGGATGTTATCTCTCATCACCTTGAAGCATTATTGTATAGGAAGTCTTAGCTAGTAAGATAGATAAGTAAAGGAAATGAACATTTTAAAGATTAGGAATAAAGAATGAAACAGTCTTTATTCATAGATGACATCATTTATATGTAGAAAATTCCAAGGAATTGACCCAAAAAACCCTCTTGTAACTAGTAAGTGAGTATAGCAAGGTCACAGGATACAAGGTTAATATACGTAAGTAAATTGCTATTGTATATACCAGCAGTGAGCAACTGGAATGTAAAATAAGTGATTTCGTCTTTATCCTGAAGGAAGGGATGAAAGCTTAGTAATGACATGTCTCAGAGTAAAAAATTCTGTTTCAGTCACCAAACGCGGTGGCTCACACTTACAATCCCAGCACTTTGGGAGGCTGATGTGTCGCCCAGGCTGGAGTGCAGTGGCATGCTCATGGCTCACTGCGGCCTCAGTCCCTCGATTGAGCCATGCGCCTGCCACTGCATTTCAGCCTGGATGACAAAGGAAGACCCTGTCTCCAAAAATTCTCAGGTACATAGTGGGCAAATTTGAATCTTCATATTGTATTCTTATTTAATACATGTTTTAACTCTAATTTGAAATATTAATTTGGTTCCATTGGTTGTTTTTCTGCTTCAGATACAACAAATCTTTTTTTTTTGTTTTTTTTTTTTTGAGACGGAGTCTCGCTCTGTCGCCCAGGCTGGAGTGCAGTGGTGCAATCTTGGCTCACTGCAAGCTCCGCCTCCCGGGTTCACGCCATTCTCCTGCCTCAGCCTCTCCGAGTAGCTGGGACTACAGGCGCCTGCCACCACGCCCGGCTAATTTTTTGTATTTTTTAGTAGAGACGGGGTTTCACCGTGGTCTAGATCTCCTGACCTCATGATCCACCCGCCTCGGCCTCCCAAAGTGCTGGGATTACAAGCGTGAGCCACCGCAACCGGCCCAGATACAACAAATCTTATGCTGGGTCTTCTTTGTTATCTTCTACATCTATTACTTTCTCACTGATTCTGTTTATTACTATTATTATTATTAGTGCTACTATTTTATTTTCTTGTGGTTTCTCATTTATTCTCTGTATTTCTCACTGTATTTTCATTTGTATTATTCTTTTGTAGGTAACTAATAATTCTGTCATTTCTGAGCTACATTATGAGATATTCTTTTAGATCAGTTAGTCACATTTTATATCATTTCACTTTGTTCATTTGCTTTCACTTTTAAAATTTCTGATTCACCTGGTTATGTCACATTTGCAATTTTTTGTTTAATTTTCCTGAATTTCAACTTTAGTTTTCTGTTTTGCTTTTCTTCTGCTTCTTGACCTGCCTTAACTGATGTGTTTCACCTGGCAAAAAGCTTTTATTTTTTTTTTATTTTTAGAGCACCTTTCTGTGGAGTCTAGGTTTTGCTTTAATGGGTTTTACTTTTCTTTGTCACATTTGTTTGGTGTGGATTTCCCTGTACCGGCAATTGCAGCATATACTTTTGAAGAACCGCCACTGAGGAGGTGGTTTTCTTGGTGGTTGATTTAAAGGACTGCTTCCTCTACTATGTCTATAAATGACAGCTTTGTGTGTGTTTATTCATTAGTTTGTTTTAAATATGTGACACTTTATTTTGTTTAACATCTTCTAATTCTTTGTTTTTGTCTTGTCTCAGTACAATTATCCTCTTCTGTTGTCCTTTTATTTTCTTTCGCCCTTCAAGACACTAAGGACCCCTTCATCTTCATAGGTATCTTTATTCCCTGGAAGCACTGACTTTTCAGGGCCACTATCTCTGGTCCCATGCATTTCCCAAGCCCTGTACTTCTGACTGGCATCTGGAGCTAATTTTTCTGGTCTTGAGTGTGTATGTCCCTTATTTACAAATAACTTAGAGGAAAATTGGGGGACGTTAGAGTCTAAAAAGCCACTATGTTATTCTACATGAGCTTATAAACTTCTGCTCATTTATCACTGAATAGTGCAACATAGACATCCCTCCAAAGAGGGATTGTCCTTTTTAGCCTTATTAATTCTAGGTAATGTCTATACAACATTTTATACCATGGATATACCACAATTCATTTTGGTTCTGGTAAAGGTTCTTTGTTACATAAATGAATACATTCTGGTATATTTAAGCAGAAACTGAATTTACTAAAAATCAATAGGTAAAGTGATTATACAGTTGGGTCATTCTTGTTTTTAAGGTTGCTGTCTTGAGGATAATGCACAATGCCATCCTATTTTCACTCTTAAAACTGTCCTGGTGGATGATATAGTCATCTAGGTAATGGCTCACACAATAATCAGGGAGCTCGAGAAAGATATTTGAGACTTCTAGGAACAGAAGTTTCTAGGAACAGAAGTTTCTAGGAACAGAAGCTTCTAGGAACAGAAGATATTTGAGCTTCTACGAACAACACCCAAAACCATTCTGCAGAACTAGCCTGATGATGATGCTGCTACCACTGGTACACTCAACACCAAGTTTGAAAAGTCACAGTCTTCACATGACTGCAACAGCCACTGCCATCCATGCCATTTCTGCCCCAGGAACTCCACCATGCATCTACTAACACCTCTGAAAAAATGACACTACCAAAAACATAGGAACCTCCTCAAAAGAACAGTTTCTTCATATTTCTCCATTCTGATATAGTCTCAGGTGAGTGTATTTGCCTCTCCAGCTTACAAAGCACAGCCTCCCTTGAAACTAGGATGCAAACAATTGTTCTGAGCTCTGCCAGTTATACATGCCCACAGATACAAGAAGTCTATTGTCTCATTTATGGTTCCTCAGTTTCCTAGCTAGATTAGAAATGCCCCCTCTTAGCTGAACATATAGCTTCCTAAAGCCCCCAATGTTATATATGTATGTATTTATTTATTGAAGGGCTGTACACATTTTCAATGTGAGTTCCTTAATTCTTTGAGGTGTCACACATTAATATATCATTTTCACTGACCACATACTTGAAATTTATTAAATATGTAGTATATCAAAGAGAAAAATTCAATAATCTGAAGTCCAAGTATCACTGTTCAATAGTAGTTGATAAATTGTATGTCAATGCAGCAAGTGTAAGAATTAGTGAATGTTGGCTGGGCATGGTGGCTCATGCCTGTAATCCCAGCACTTTGGGAGGCCTGGCCGAGGCAGGCAGATCACGAGGTCAGGAGATCAAGACCATCCTGGCTAACACGGTGAAACCCTGTCTCTACTAAAAATACAAAAAAATTAGCCGGGCATGGTGGCGGGCACCTGTAGTCCCAGCTACTGGGGAGGCTGAGGCAGGAGAATGGCATGAACCCGGGAGGTGGAGCTTGCAGTGAGCTGAGATTGCGCCACTGCACTCCAGCCAGGGCAACAGAGCAAGACTCTGTCTCAAAAAAAAGACAAAAAACAAAAAAGAATCAGTGAATGTTGAAGACATTGAATTCATATAAGTGAGGCAAACATAATATGACTGTAAGATGGAAAGACAAGGAAAATATAACTCTTTGCTGTTATAAAATGATGTCATGTGAAAAGGAGATAGACTGACCACTACAAAAAGATATTCAAATCTAAGAGTAGATTATGCTTCCATCTAAATGGCTTAATTTTAAAAATATAAGGAAAAAACCATAAAATAGCATCTTATTCATTAACTAATTTTATACTATCATCCATAAGGACATTTTATCAGTCCATCGCTAGGACAAAGAGCTCAAGTAATAGCACAGTTTTGTTTTTATATCACATTCCATTCAGTTACATATTTCTAAAACTAAATAAGCATATCTTTGAATTTACTATTAACCTAATTCAGAATAAATAAAATGTTCATAGGCTGGGCATGGTGGCTCTTGCCTGTAATACCAGCACTTTGGGAGGCCGAGGCAGTTGAATCACCTGAGCTTGGGAGTTTGGGACCAAACTGGGAAACATGGTGAAACCACATCTCTACCAAAAATACAAAAAAGTTAGCTGGGCATGGTGGTGTGCACCTGTGGTACCAGCCACTCAAGAGGCTGAGGTGGAAGGATTGCATGAACATGAGAGACAGAGGTTGCAGTGAGCTGAGATCACACCACTGCACTCCAATCTGTGTGACTAAGTGAGATCTGCCTCAAAAATAAAAATAAGAATAAATAATTTTTAAAAATTTATGTAACAAAAATGGTGTATGAGCAAAACCCTTATTTGTGATATAAATACTTATACTTACATCCAACCCAAGTATGTTAAGTAGCACAATTATTACACTGACAGAATGGTTCTAGGATGTAACCATAAAGCGAAACTAATTTTGTCTCCACCATACTTTCACATTTTCTCAATAAGGGTGGTCCTCCCACCTTGGCTGGATAGAATCCTAGGTAGGCCCCATGACTTTTCTTATCATGCTTATGTAATTAAAATTCTATAGTCACAGTTTAGTAATTAAACCAAAACACAGTTTAGTATTTACAATTTCCAGCATTCTGTACAAATCAAACATCTGTACCCACCTGTCAGTTGTGGCTTTCTCCTCCTTTCCTACCCCCAAACTCAGGCCTGCTGCCAGCAACACTCAGGGGAGAAGATGGCTGGTTTAGTTGCTTCTCTCTTTCCTCATCTACAGACTGATCCTCCTCTCTCATTCAGTTAATCCTTTCAGGGTTGGAGGAGTGGCAAGGGCAGCAAATAAAAATAAAGGACAGGCCGGGTGCGGTGGCTCAAGCCTGTAATCCCAGCACTTTGGGAGGCCAAGCCGGGCAGAGCATTTGAGGTCAGGAGTTCAAGACCAGCCTGACCAAGATGGTGAAACCCATCTCTACTACACAAATTAGCTGGGCGTGGTGGCAGGCACCTGTAATCTCTGCGGTGGCAGGCACCTGTAATCTCTGCTACTCCAGAGGCTGAGGAGGGAGAATTTCTTGAATCCAGTAGGCGGTTTGCAGTGAGCAAGATTGTGTCACCAAGATTGTGACACTGCTCTCCAGCCTGGGAGACAGATCAAGACTCCCTCTCAAAAAATTAAAATTAAATTAAAAAATAAAAATAAAAGACAGTGTGAAGTTCTTACTCCATTGGTACTCTGCCCTTTCTGCACTGGGCAGGATTTTAAAGCTGACTGTCATGGGGCATCAGTGGAGTTCCTTTGCCATTGCTTCACCCACAGTTCCCTTAAGTAGAGAAATGTAACTCCACTCTGGCTGTCCTCACTAGAAGCCCTGTGCTATCTGGAAGTCTACCTCCAGCTTTCTTCCCCTGAAGTGCCTAGCCCCTCTTGGTTGTGCTCTTAGACAGCTCCCTTTCAAGAATGGCCCTTTTGTCAGAGGGAAAAACCAATCTTCCTTTTCCCCAGAAGCTCTAAGGATCCAGTTATTTCTCAAAACACAGTTTTTCACTCAGCTACCACAGTTCAAGGGAGACAGCATCTAACCCATTAGGTTCCTCTGGCATGATTCAGAAACCAGTCTACTGTGTTTCTGCAAATGGTAGGTTGAGACTCAGAATAACTCTCAAGAACCTAAGTCTCTTTTTTAAATTCTGTCCCCAATTGCCTATGTTTACACTCTGGAAGTGGATGAGAGATCTACATGTTTTCTATTAATTCTGGAATTCTTACTGTGAAGTTATTTACATTTTGGTCTTTGAAATTATTGACATTTTGGGCTATCACCTCACTTTGCAATGTAGCTGAGCTAAAAACTTTCATTTAAACATTGGGTTTCATAAAGGTCACTCTGGGGGTGTCACAAGTGCTTCTACTTGAAAATTCTTCTGCCCTTCCCCTCCTCCTTCCCCTGTGACTCCTATAATAGTTGATAATGTTCGTTAACAAGAGTATGAAAAATATCTGTAGTCTCACTACTAGCATATTCATTTTTGAATATTCCCTTGGAGTTTTTTCCCAGATGCACACATGTTACATTATTTGAATTCATAATATGTCTTCTAACTATTTTTACCTAAGAATATAAGAAGTATTCAATATAATCATAATTTTAAAAACAAATGAATATTCTATAAGATTCTTCCTAGAATTTGAAGAATAGTTAAATAAACTTTATTTCTTCTAACAAATTTTTGCTATAACCAGTGTTAGAAATTTTATGCATATAGCTTTGTGTTTTATATTGGCAGTATACTAGTAAGTGATACATCTTTTTAAAAATCCAATGAGATTATTCAAAGCAGATGTCTTTTGCACAGGACTGCTGTGCAGTGAGGCACATGAATATCCAAAACAACCCAGGAAAAATTGCAGTGCTCTGCCTGCTTCTGCCTTCTTGATCCTGATGACACCCAGGCCTGCAGCAAAAATCTCTGAGTATCGAAAGGCAGAGACAGACAGAACGATGACACCAATACTGTATTATTCATCCATTCATATGCTTATGCAGCTTGCATTTATTGAGTACCTTTGTATACAGCATTGAGCCAGCAGCTGTGAGAATTGCAAAGAAAAATAAAATGTGGATGTGTCTTCAGATTTTATTCTGGTAGAAAAGATGTCATAGACAAAAGTTATAGTATTTTGTATACAAATTAATATTTTACTATTATGGGTTACTAATACATAACGGTAATTTACATTACTTCATTTAATCTTCTCAGTAACCTTGAAAGTAGGCATAAGTAACCTAATTTCAGATGAAGAAACCGAATCTTAGAGAGGTTAAGTATTTACACAAGACCAGACAGGTAAATGGCAGAGATAGTATTCAGCCTCCAACATGGCTCCAAACCACCCATTATAGCTTGGCCTTGTGTACAAAGTGTTCTGTCCTTAAGACAGATTCAAGAAAAGGGTTATTAGTTTTCAGAGAAGATAGTATGATATATACAGACCATAGAAATATTTTGTAAAGATAAAGAAGGTTGCATAACCAGATAGTTCGAAGGTAAATTATTTCTGTTAAGGAAAAGGGCAATTGAGATTGAATTGTCCAATTGATTTTCTAGATGAATCCAATTTTCTTTGGTTAGTTCTATGTGTCTAAAGCCTCAGAGAAAAATTTCATCCATTCTATCACCCTAGGCAGTCTATGTAGCTTCCCCCAGTTTTAGCAAACCTAATGTCCTTATGAGTCACAGTGAGAAGAAACTAGTGAATTTTTTAACAGGTGAACTTCTACTGGCATCAAGTAAACACAATTCAGAGACATGCATTGCTTCGGTAGGGCAGTGAGTGGGTTCATTCAGGAGATTTTCAGTAGTCTATTTATTGAAATTAGTCTTTTTTTATGTTAATCTAGACCAAACAAAGAATTTTTGTAAAATAATTTTTAACCAATAAGTGCTCCAGTTTTATAATAAAGACAACTCTGCTTGCTAATTATGCTTCTACCATGGTTACAGTAACATGAAAACTATCACCATTCATCTCTGTATCTATGTAATCCACTTTCATTACGGTCTCTACTCTTTATGTTATATATTTTTAACTGAAAATATTTGACAGTACATAGTTTTCTATACATAATAGCGTCTTCAGGAAAAAAGAAGAATGTTAATTTTAATTCATTCTGCATATACAGATAATGCAATAGATTACACTAGTAATATTTTCTTAGTGATTTGTGTGACAACAAGATTGTGCAAGTTTGAAGGAAAGAGTCAACACCATCACAATCATCATGGTCATCAATAAAGACCCTCTAGTGAGCCTTGCTCTGTGGTGGCAGTGTACATGGAGCTAAATAGTATATTGCTTTAAGTTTATCATACGGCTTCAATTATTCCCTGGCGTTTTATTGTGTTACCTTTTTTACTTTTCAGAATAGTCAGTGGTAAATATATTTAAGCTGGTAGAAGCTACATATATTTGGTGAAAGCTCTTTGGAGGATTATTTAAGATTTATTTTAATTCTACATAAACTTTTTAATTTTAATGGCATAATTAAGTGAATAAAAGTGTTTAAATTTTAGGTTGGATAATTATTTTTAAAAATGGCTGATAGAGCCACAATAGAGTATGTATAAACTTATGCATCATAGAAGAAAAATACTCTCAGATAAAAATGTCCCCATGGTACTCACATTTGAAAGTACATGAATTAAATATGCTTCCCTCATCTCTGGTGGTACATGGAATTTTTATATCATAACTAGGCTTTTGTATTTATTTTATGTAAAAATACTAGTATGCCACTAAAATTTTTATTTTTCTGTAAATGTCATAGCATAAGATACAAAAAAAGCATTGCCTTCACTTATAATGCTCCAGTGTAATTTATCCCACAATTGCCTCTAAATTCTACTGAATGTAATATCCATACCTTCCTCTTCTTATGAACTGCAACGATATTTACTTCACTTGTATTTAATCTTTCTCTTCTGAATTTCAACTGCTTCTTTATTTCTATTACTTTAACATATATCCCCTCATTTTTCTAACATACTGAACTCTAGTATATTTTTATAATCCAGTTTTCTAAGATTGAAGCTGATGTGTCAAAAATTGTTACCTAGTTTGATAGGCCTAAATTAATTAGATTTAGTCTGAAAATTATTTGAATTATAACACAAATGATTAACTGTTTAGGCTCTGGGTTTAGATTTCCTAGTTCCACGATTTCTTACCTGTGTGCCAGTGGGCAAGTTATTTAAACCCTTAATGGCTTAGTATTCTAATCTATAGAGTAGGAAAATAATGGTATCCATGTCATTGGGTTGTTGTGAAGGCTAATGAATTCATCCACGTAAGCACTTAGACCAATATCTGGCACAAAGCACACATGTAATAAAGTTAAATATATTGTTGTTGTTGTTATAATCATTATTACTGAAAATTATTATTATAATTATTAAACTAATTAAATTTGAAAAATATATTTTGAAAAACTCACCAGACAAAATATGGCCCAGACACTGCAGTTATGAAGGTGAATAATGTATGGCCACTTTTGAGGAAAAGCAAGAAACCCTAGAGAATAATGTATAATAATCTAATAAAGGGATGAGAGAAATGTAAAAAAAAAATGCTTTAAACTATTCCAGTTTGGCTTTATGTTCAAATCTAAGGACACCAGGTTTGTAAGATTAGAGCGATAAACAAATTTGAACTCTGGCCCAAATTTCATAGAATATCATATTATTTAATTTTCTGTCATTTGTAATTTAAAATTTTAATTTACATTTTTCACTTTTTTATTTTGTGGATTTTCACATTGTAATTTTGGGCTTGAGTTTATAGCTTATTCATCTTAATATAGGTCCTATTAATTGCTCAAATTATTTAATATGATATCTGGTTTATCTATTTTCACATTGAGATGAAACCATATAAAATTAAAATTTTTAAATGTCTCAATTAATTATGACAGGGTCATAATTTCCCCATTACAACATCATGTTTTTATTAAATCAATTTTTCCCAAATTATATTTAATAGAATAGTGGATTCTAGAACATTAATATATCGAAAATAAATTTTTGTGATTCACACCTGTAATCCAAGTATTTTCTCATGCTGCTATAAAGAAATGCCTGAGAATGGGTAATTTATAAAGGAAAGAGGTTTAATTGACTCGAAGTTCCTCAGGGCTGGGGAGGCCTCAGGGAACTTACAATCATGGCGGAACGTGGGACAAACACATCCTTCTTTACATCCAGCAAGAAGGAGAAGTGCCGAGTAAAGGGGGAAAAGCCCCTTATAAAACCATCAGATTTTGTGAGAACGTACTCACTATCACAAGAACAGCATGGGGGAAACTGCCCCTGTGATTCAATTACCTCCTACTGGGTCCCTCCCAGGATATGTGCAGATTATGGGAATTTCAATTCAAGATGAGATTTGGGTAGGGACACAGCCAAACCATACCAGGAGGCCAAAGTGGAAAAAATCTCTTGATTCCAGGAATTCAAGACCACCCTGGTACACATAGTGAGACTCTGTCTCTCCAGAAACATTTAGCTGGGTGTGGTGGTGCATACCTGTATTCCCAGATACTCAGGAGGCTGAGGCAGGAAGATGGCTTAAGCCAGGAGGTTAAGGCTGCAGTAAGCCATGATAGCACCACTGCACTCCAGCCTGGGTCACAGAGCAAGACCTTATCTCTAAAATAAATAAACAAATAAATGTAAATGTAAAAATAAGCTTTTAAAATTCTTCATAGCACTGGTCTTTAGGTTTGTGTTATTCAGCCATGAAATAATCCACATATGTCTCCCAGTAAACTGTAAGTTTCATCAAGGTATAGACAGTCATTATTTTTCTTAGTGCTGTATCTGCTGTCTTTCAAAAACTGCCCAGCACAAAGTATATGGACACATAGGGGTTACATTATGTGGCATTTCCCCAAACTCATGTGCTCTTAGACCTTTTGCATGGGGGCTCATTTTGCTGAAGTAGTATTCTTTGGAACATACTTTGGAAAACACTTTGTGCTGAATCTTTTCTCAAGGTCTATTTTCCATCCTTTTCTTCTCACAATGGTGCCCCAGGATGCTGATCTGTACAGACCGCCTTGAAAGGCTCCCTTTCCCTCTGCTGGTTGGATTCAGTCACACAGAGGCAATAACAGGAGATCTAGAGGAAAGGAGGAGGATGGGTGCGTGGAGACATTTACTCCCCAGGTCCCTCCTCTCTGGGCATTGTGGTTTGGCTGCATCTCTGCTGAAGGCCACGGCTACCATGGAGTAACCTGCTCCAAGCTATGCTCTCTCAATATAGGTAAAGTTCCCTTCCCTTTATCCCATCAGAGTAGCTTTTGGTAAAGACCTCCTAAGTCCTCGTGCCTCCTTTTCCTTTCTTTTCTTTTTTTTTTTTTTTGACACAGTTTCACTCTGTTACCCAGGCTGGTGTGCACTGGAGCAATCTAAGCTGACTGCAACCTCTGCCTCCGGGATTCAAGCCATTCTCATGTCTCAGCCTCCCAAGCAGTCGGGACTACAGGCAGGCACCACCAGGCCCGGCTAATTTTTTGTATTTTTAGTAGAGATGGGGTTTCACCATGTTGGCCAGGCTGGTCTTGAATGCCTGGCCTTAAGTGTCCCACCCACCTCAGCCTCCCAAAGTGCTGAAACTACAGGCGTGAGCCACTGTGCCTGGCTCCCATCCCTCCTTTTCAAGCCTCCGGTTACTGAACTAGTGCTTGTTAGTTTTTCAATATTATATCCACACGTTTTAAATAGTCCTTTTATTAAAATTGCTTCAACTGCTTAGTTTGAGGATACATCTGTTGCCAAGCCCCCGCCCCTTTCATAGTGATCTAGAATCCCATTATATCCTTAGCCTTTTAAATGAATGGGTATTTAGACTTGTTTCAAGATTTATTCTCCTATCAATCCGCTTGGGAGTGGTTTCAGAGGTCCAAGACTGGGCAACATGAAGTCATTGCAGCCTATGTATAAAAGGTTGTACAGATCACAAACACTGACTTGATTTTTGGGGAGAGAACCCATATATTTTAACAAACCCTTAGAAACAAGTGACTACATGATCATGCCCTGGTGATTACAATCTCTGCTGTTCAGCACTTTTCTCTATACTGAAAGTTAATCTATGTGTAAATAGACACAGGGTTGTTGGTGGGATCTCTATATTACTGAGTCATTTGGAGCTTTCCCCTTATCACACCTGTCTCAATAAAGCTATAAGACCTACATTAAAGGAGAAATGAATTGTGTCCTATGAAATTAGTCAACAGAGCATCCTGACTAGAGACTCTAGAATGTAAAATAGACTTCCTGTGTTAGAGCTATGGAAATATTGTAGCTCCTAACTTTTATAATTTCCAGACACATTTGCTACCTAAATAGTTGCCTGAGCTATAGGAAACATATACATTCTACAAAAAGTCCTAAGAAATGTATGGTCAGGAGCTACACAAATCGGAATTTGTCCTTTCTGCTTTCAGGCACCGGGTATTGCTCTGTCAGTCATAATGAGAGCTATGAATTTTTGGTTTTGCTGTTTTTGATACGCGTGTGTAAACGCCTCACTGTATATATTACGTTGTGGTCACAGCATCCATTCACTGAAATAACACTGTTCTCAAAACGACAAACAAGTAGCACTTTTAGAATTTTCTTTTATACATGTGTGTTTATTGTCTTTTATAATTTTTACTGTATATATCTAAGGTGTACA
Source organism: Symphalangus syndactylus (assembly GCF_028878055.3). Taxonomy (NCBI): domain Eukaryota; kingdom Metazoa; phylum Chordata; class Mammalia; order Primates; family Hylobatidae; genus Symphalangus; species Symphalangus syndactylus. The sequence continues at coordinate 79,797,453 of NC_072433.2, forward strand.
ACACAATGTTTTGATTTATACATAGGACAATGATTACTACCATCAATG